>NC_133617.1:728012758-728292758 GCF_048593235.1 Sminthopsis crassicaudata
GCTTTCTTGTCAAAAGATATCGTTATGGTTGGCCATTTCCTTCTTCAGCTCATTTTACAAATGAGGAAACTGAGGCAAATTGGGATTAAGTGACTTGCCCAGAGTCACACAGTTAGTAACTGTTTGAGACTAATTTTGAATTCAGGAAGATGAGTTTTCATGACTCCAGGTCCAGCCATCTATGCACTATGGTATCCCCTAACTGTTCCTATGCTGGGATGCAGGAATAATATATATATGTGTGTGTGTGTGTGTGTGTGTGTGTGTGTGTGTATACATGTGTGTATGTGTGTGTGTGCATATATATATATATATATATATTTATCAATATATAATTTATCATTCCAATTCCTCCTTAATGTCACATCAAGTTTCTTCTGACTTTAATACATCTAAAGTAATCAGCAAACATGTATTAAACTAACAAACCAAAATGTTACACTCCTGCTCTCAAGAAACTTAAATCCTACCATATTTGGTGACCTGAGGTGGATGGTAAGTTTATGTCATTGAAATATCATTTCCCTTTCATTAAACCAGGACATACAAATTGTTATTAATTATTGTAATCAATAATTGTTAATGTTTAAATAATTAAAATATAACTTTATAATACATTCAATGTGTGGTTAAATTTTTGTCAAAAATAATAATGAATGATAATAATAACAATAATAATGCAGAATCTGTCATACCCAAAAGGTAGTTGGCCCAAGTAAGAAATCAAAAGCAGATGTCACATTGAATTTGAATCCACATTAGAGAGAGCTTATTGATGAAAGATAATGATACACAGAGGAGCTGCTGGTATTAGGTTCCTGGAAGGGGAGGATAAAAAAATCGATCAATTGGTGTTGAAGGCTTTGGTGAAGGTATCCCTACCTATGTGAAACCATCCTTTGAAGCAATGTTGCCTGAGAAGGAAAGTGAGTTCCAGGGGGAATTTCTTTCTGAGAAAGGGCATTATAAATGATACATTATTATGGATATTGCAGAAGCTTATTATCTGAAACTCTTTAATTTCATCTGGCATAGTATCTCATTGCCAGCTTGGCTGAAAAATGGAAATCTGCTGTAACAGCTGCTGTGGCTGCTGTTTGTTTCTGAAATATCAACACCTGGTGTCCCCCAGTTGTGATCACAAAACAGGGCATTATTGCTTTGACAAAAAGGACAGAGCGTGACAATAGGAGGCACACGTGACCTTGGCTGACAAATAGCTTGTGTCAAATTCCTTGGAGATCAATCTGCTCCAGGTCTGTTTTGAAGAGGCGCTGCATATGGGCGCTAGCCCAGCTGCTGCCTCTATTTGAATGCAGCTTTTTTCTTTCCTCAGCAAGATGTTGGCTAGGGTCAGAACACCTTGCGGTTCCTTTCTCCCAATGACAAGACACCGTTATTAGGGCTGGCTACTCCCTTCTGAAATAAAACCTTTGGGGAGTGCTGAGCCCATTACCTAAAGCACAATCGGGATGCATGTTGGGAGGTAAGCACGTTTGCAGAAGATTTCAGCTGTGTTAGATACAAACAGAATCCACAGGGGGAAAAAGTTAAAGTGGGGTTAAGAGTGAGGAAGTTGATTTTTTTTCTTCTTGTTTTATTATTTATGCATCTATTGTGTAGCAAAAAAATAAAAATAAAAAAGCCCATGGTGGGGGTGACTTTAAGACTAGGGTGCCTCAGTTAATAGTTTAGGGGCATCTCACAGGCCCAATCCCACTGCTGATGGTCAAAGGAGCTTTAGGCTCTCTGATCCAGTTTGTCCCTGCCTAGGCCACCTGATGGCCCTATACACATGGGGGTTCATCATATTGATGGTGAACTTAATGAAGACACTGGTTTAGCATGGTCCACTGGAGCTCAGAACTCTGGAGCTCAAGAGGTCTATCAGCTTCCCAGCATCCCCCACTAACTAAGATTACAAGAGTCAAGAGATACTTTGTTCGGTAAGAGTGCATTTCCATAGAATTGATGTCCCCTTCTCTGTTTTGAATGTCATGTGTTGTTCCAATAAGCTAGAGCTTCTCTTACCATATTTGTATTTCTTAGAATTCCTTACCCCATTGACCTCTCAGTTCCAATGTCAATTCCTTCCTTAAAGCCTTCCTTGATTCTATCTGACCATTCCCTATTTCCTACAGGAGGAGAAAATGTCTTTTCTTCCTCAGAATGCTTAAGTTCACTTATCACGATCCATTTTACACTGCATTTGTTCTGTCTCCACTGGTGATACAGGATACTTGCCCATCATACTCACACCCGACTTAGGCTCTGAGTCCCAATTGCTTCTCCTAATTCCTCTTAAAATGTCAAGAGATCAAGAACTGTGCCAATCACTGCCCTCACACATATGTGAAAATAATTCTGTGGTCATTGTCCCCAAATTACATAATTTTCCAATGCCATCCCTCCATGTCTCTACTTTAGGTCAAGATCTCTCACTCCAAGTGAGACCATTGCCGGTAGTCTTGACCTATGCTTTGCCAGTGGACCCAGATGGCTCTGAAGGAGAGAAAGAGAGAGGCTGATGACGTTGCACAGCCTGTCTCACTTAAATCCAATTTACTTGCACATCAAGACATCATTTTCCTGTTGCCATCGGTGTCTTTTGAGAATGAAGAGAGTACAACAATGACAATCTCTTGCATCCTCAAGAGGCATCTGAAATCCCACTTTCTGCAAGAAGCATTCTCTAAATTCTACTCATTCTCATGTCCACCCAAGGCTTTCTCTCTGCTTTTACATCTCACTTATCTTGTATGTATGTCACCCCATTTACATCTTTATATATTGTTACCCCTAATAGTTTGTGAGCTTATTTAAAACTTATTTTTTGGCTTTCCTTAAATCTTCAACACTTAAGTATTTAATAAATGATTTTTGACTAATTATTTACTCTGTATCAATATGATTGATAAAAGCCCAAAGGATAATATCAGATTAGCCATGACTCACTGAAGGTTTGGCTATCTCACCCTTTTTAAGATTCCTACAAACTGCCCATTCTAGAAAAGCATACTAATTCACTTAGTACAAGTACCTGTTGGTCTAGCTATTCTGGAAATTGATTATCCTTTGACCTTAACCATCCCACTACTGGACATTCGGCATAAGGGGATCAAAAACAGGAAAAAAAAGATCTCAAAAACAGATTAAAACTTCATTTATGGAATCACAGTAGAACTTGTAGAGACTTTGGAGCTCATCTAGTCAAAACCCATCATCTGAGTTGAGGAAACCAATGCCCTGAGAGAATAAGTTATTTGCCCAAGATCCTGAAGTTGATGTCAGAATATGGATACAAATCCTCCTATTCCAAACCCAGCACCATATACATTGTCTCATTTTATCCATAGCAGCATCTTTTGTGGTAGGAAAAAATGGAAACAAAATGCAGATTTGTGGAAATGATTGAACAGATTGTGTACAGAAAAGTAATAGGATATTATTGTTCCTTAAAAAGTAATAAATGTGAAGACTTCATAAAGATCAGAGGCAAGAAGATATACATATCAATACATAAATAATCTATATTAAATAATGTTACATAAACAATACAATAATTTTAATATAAACATTACATATAATAACACCAAATACAATAATATAAATAATAATAGTAAAAGAAGTCAAATGAAGTCAACTGCCGAATTGTAACATTCTAGAGAACTAAAACAACACATATTAACCTCTTAGTAGAGAGTAAGGATTATGGAACATTGCATATGCTGCTAGAGAAAGTTGGTGGATTGATTGATTTTCATTAAATGTCTTGGTTGTTACTAGGAAGGGTTTGATTTGGCACGAGATATGGTTTAGGACCACAGTGGTCCTCAAACTTTTTAAATAGGTGGCCAGTTCACTGTCCCTCAGACTGTAGGAGGGCCGGACTAGAGTAAAAACAAAAGCTCACACTCTGTCTCCGCCCCTCAGCCCATTTGCCATAACCCAGCGGGCCTCATAAACATCCTCAGCGGGCCACATCTGGCTGGCGGATCGTAGTTTGAGAACCCCTGGTTTAGGGCAATGATTTTGATATGAAGAGAGAAAGTAACAATAAAATAATTTCTAAAACGATTGCATTCTGCCCTACAATGCAAGAAAGCATTACTGTATCTCATGTTATTGCAAAAATGAAACACCCATTTCAGAAATCACAGCATCTGAGTAAGAAACACATGACTGTCATTAATTGAAATATATCTGTAAAGATTTCTCTTGCTTGGTAATAATCTCGACCTATTTCTGAAGGTTCTTGGTCCTGTAAATGATGGGAAGATTTGTCAAAGCCATACAGATTTATGTTGTTATAAGAAAGCCCTGATCAATAAAAGATTAACAAAACAAAAACTCAACTTACCCCAACAATTACAATTTAAGTGTCTCCAAAATGGGAATTAAAAACAAGGAGATATATTAGAAGTCGAGAATTAAGTATACAAGAACAAAGATGAGATGGCCATTGGCCAAAAGTGGCACTATCTGTGGATGCTTTCTTTCAGGTTCTCATAACACAGGCCTGGGAGATGCTCCTTCTAGGAAGGAGGAGGAGGAGAGGGGAGACCATAGCAGTAGTAAACCCAGTTATGTCTCCCCCTCATCAGGATGATTTGGCCATAGAAAGTGGATCCTTGGGAGGTGCCATATTGCTGAATAAAGTGAAAACAGACAATAAATACGTTTATTATTTCCACTTCTATGATCAGTAGAGAACAAGTTGTCATCAGGAGTTGGGAGGGATTGGTCCCTCGTGACAGGAAAGGACTGATCATCCAACGTTTCTTGCTTATGCACAGCCCTATGAATCAAAATCCTAGTACCCTGTCCTAACTAATAAAATGCCCTAACTCAGCTCCCAAGGTATTCTCTCTCCATGCTCCCAATCAAGAGATCCCTAGCATCAAAATTTTAGAATTAGAGGAAATACTAGTGGCCATCAAATCCAACCACTTCATTTTATAGATAAAGAAATGAAGACAGAGTGGTTAAGTGATTTGTCTTGAGACACACAGCTACTAAGTATTTGAGGCAGGATTTGAACTCAGGTCTGAGCTCTGATTTGTGCTGCCATTCATATCCCAGACTGCCATTCATATCCATGACACGCAACAAAAGTTAAAAACACATATTTAATAAATAGACTCAAGAAAGGAAGACTGTTCTCAGCAATTCTAAGAGCCATGAGCTCTCTTTAGTTTGACACATGGCTCTCATCTTTGCAGAGTCTGACAAATCACTCCACAAGGGGAGAGTCTGTTTAGATTTTGTCTTTGTGTTTTGTGTCCAGTCCAATGCTTTGAACCAAGTAGGACCTTCATCAATACTTGTTTAAATCGGTGAGTTTCAAGTCTTGTATTAATTTAAACTGAGGGAACAGGGGCAGATGAAGAAGGGAAGAAAATATCTGTAAAGATCTCAGGAAACCAATATGGCCCTCTTCACCATTATAGCTTAGAAGCTCTTTCCAAGTTTTCAGGATGTTTGGAAGAAATAAACTTTTTGTTTATTTCCTGATCTATTGTATTCTGTGAATTTAGCTCAAGATGAGATTACACTGGCTCCTTCAATATTTAACCTACTATTATATGATTTGGATACTCTGCCCAGCTCCAGGACCTTTGACCACAGACCTGGGAAATAATCTCATTTCATTGCAAAAGGGGTGAAGCTGAGAACAAGTACAAATAGGTAGAGGCTAATTTAGGAGAGGCCTGTGGTTCACATGGTTTGGGGAGTTCAGACCAGTAGAGATCAGAATGAGGAAACCTGAGGGGGAAAATGAAAAGATAAATAAGTTTCAGAACATACAGGCTGGTGATTCCAAATGACAGATAAATGGATTCTTTCTTTGCTCATCTTTTAAAATTAAATATCTTAACCTTGGAGTTACAACATTTGAATCTTGGCCAGAAAAATAATCTAGTAAGTTTCATGATGAATTTTGCTACAACACAGGGTTCCTTTGTGGATCTAAATTAATCTAAAACTCATTTATTAATAGCCAAGAATTAAATTACATTTGTTGCTGACCTCCTTGTTGTTGGTCCATAACTAGATTTCCATTAAAAGACGGCTGAGCTATTTAATCATAATATTGACCTTTGGAGCTCTCTTCTTGAATAGTAATTATCCTTGCAGAGCCTAGGAAAGGTAGTATCCACACCAGAATAAGTAAGAAAACTACAGGGCTCCTTATCTGAGGAACAAAAGGTCATAAAACCTCAGACAGCATTTTGTTGTGGTCCTCTCTTCATGCTCTCATGCAGGGTTTTCTTGGCAAAGATGCCAGATAGGTTGCTCTTTCCTTCTCTGATTTATTTTGCAAATGAGGAAACTGAGGCACATAGGGTTAAGTGATTTGCTCAGAGTCACATAGTTTGTAAGTGTCAGAGGCCAGATTGAACTCAAGGAGTTAAGTCCTTCTGACTTCAAGTGTTGTACACTATAGCACCCTAAAGAGCATCTTATTTATTTCTTATTTCACATGTGAAGAAATGGAGGGCTGTAAACTTCCCTAAAGTCAAGATGCAAACTTAGGAGTTTTGGGCCCTAGAATTTAGGGCTTTTCTCTTGAGGCCATACTGAAGCACCATCTAATTTGAATTTTTAAAAGTGTCTCATGCTCAGAAAGGGATAAAATCTCAGGTTATATTTATCTCCTTCTGATGGAGTGAATAGTGTATTTATTATTAGGCTTACAATCAGAAACATTTGGTTTGGAGTTTTGCTTCCAACATTTACCAACTGATCTCTTTCTCTAAACTTCATTTCTTTATTTTAAAAAAGCACCTCCCTTGCAAGACGTCACAGCACTGCTGAGAGGACCAAATATGAAAATGTACATAGAACAACTTATGAAATTAAAGCCTCATAGAAAAGTAAATTATTGATTTATCTATATATCTACCTTGAAAACATGGAGGAAAAAGTAGCTAATCCAATCCCTTTGCCCCCTTTAATTCCTTATAAAACTACAGAACTCTTTTTGTTTGTTTATTTTACTGAATTTACCAAGCAAGAAGGTCAGTTAATTAGAATTTTGGTCTTGGAATCAGAAATTTTAAGGTAGAGTGAGTAGAGTGACCCTGGGCCTGTTAACTTGCTAATGTAGGGAAATTTAGGATGACAAAACTCCCACCACAAATTTAAGTGAGAACCTGCTCTGTGATGCTGAAGGGCTGGATCTTGTTCAGAATCATTCCACTCTTCAGAATCATTTGTAAATGTCCTAGAGCTATCCACTACACCACACAGCCCCTTGGAGTTGGGAACCTGACTTCAAATCTCACAGCTGATTCTTATTAGCTATGTGACCCTTAATCTCTCTGAAACTGCGATCATTTCCTTAGATTTACTTGATCTTATCAGTTTCCCACAGTGCCAAAAACATTCAAGTATTTGCCACATTTGCTCATTTGGACCCTCAATCTGTATGTTTGGCTCCTCTGTACACTAGTCAGACTGAAGTTAAAAGCTAATCAATAGGAGTCCTTTGTAAATTTCAAAAGCTATTTCATCCAGGTTGTCCTGCTTTGCAGGGCAAGTGGCCCAGGAGGAATGGTTCTGCTGGATATTGTTCCTCTGGGGTCACAGGAAAGTGGCAGAGAGCCTGAAGGTGATTCATCATTGCCAGAAGAAAGTGGGTGAGGCACCCAGATAAAGGCAGCTGGGGCTGATGGCTTCCATTCTCAGAAGGGATCCCCTGGCTAATGAAGTTGGCAGTTACTTTCCACAGGGCAGGTAATGCTTGACCCAACCTGGGTTCCCAGGAACCTCCAGCCACTGAGATCTGCAGACCCCAAGGCTCTCATGTGATTATTTCTCTTCTGCCTCTCAGGAGTGCCTTCCAAGCTCTTCTTCCTTTCAATTGTTTTCTTATTGTTGAGTTCTTTCAGTCATGGCCAACTCTTTTAGAATTTTCTCAGCCAAGATACTAGAATGGTTTGCCTTTTCCTTCTCCTGTACATTTTACAGAGGAGGAAATTGAGGCAAACAGGGTTATGTGACTTGCCCAGGTCAGTAGCCAGTAAGTGTCTGAGGTCGGATTTGAACTCAGGAAGATGAGTCTTTGTGATTCCAGGCTGAGCACTTTATCCACTGCATTATGTTGTGAGGAAAAGATAAGATAATATATCTATATCTATATAGATATAGATATATGCATATATATATGCATATGTAATGTATATATAATGTCATATTGCATATCTAATGTTTGTATTGTATACATTATATGATATATAATTATATTCTATATTCCATATAATTAATTATGATATATAATATAATTATGTATTACATGTATTTTATGTAGAATAGGTATCTATAGAGACAAAGTTACATGTGTGTTTATTATATTTAACATATATGCATATTATATGTGTGACATAATTAATATGTGTATTGTACATATTATAATAGGTACATATGACATCTATATTATTATGAGATAATGTATATTGAAAGGTAGCATAGGTTAATGGAGAGGGCATTGGGCTTGTGTTTTGATCCCATTTTTGGCATTTGATAACTGTATAAGACTAGGAAAATCACTTAACTTTGGTGTGCCTCAGTTTCCTCATCTGTAAAAAGAAGTCATTAGACTTGTTATTGTTTTTCCTTAGTTATTGAAGAGGACCATGACATCAGGAAGGTGATATTATGACATGCAAGTGAATTGGGTTTAAGTGAGGGAGGCCCGAGCAAGGTCACCTGCCTCACTTTCCCCTCCAGAGCCTCTGGGTGCAGTGGCCAGATAGAGATCAGGATGACTGGAGATGGCCCTGGATGAAGTGGGAGACCTTGGCCTTTTTATGTGTGTATTGTAGCCTTTAAAAGCTAAAGTCTACCTCTGATCTCAGTTTGACTGTTGGCCTTAATGATCTCCAGAAAACCCTCAACTATAATCTATGAATCTTTGTGAAGTGTTTTATATCTTAAAGAACTGTGGAGTATCAGCTATGTCAGCTATTATCTTCATCATCATTATCCCTTTATTCTTCCCAGAGGCAACTAAATAGTACAGGAGAAGCCTTGGGGGATTTTCTGGGATTCAAGAGGTTAAAAGACTTGCCTGGAGTTATACAGGAAGGAAGGGTGATGAGAGCACCTCAAGGAGAATCACCCACTCCTCATTACAGTCCATCAGCATGACAAGAAAAAAGTCTTCTCTCCTGCTGGCTTGGAGCATGCACTAATACCAATATATGGCCCAATCTCTCCATCTAGCAGGTGTCCAGTGTGGACTTTTTGACCTTCTTCCCACTCAATGAAACCAACCTCTGGAGCTTGAGCAGTCTATAGATTGGTGCAGACTGCCAGGAATGGGGTAAAGAGTGGAGCTAGGTGACGTCTTCTGGGTTCAATTGGAGTTACCCACCATGATGAAATGAAGGGCAGTCAAGCATTAGAGACTCTGTAATGGCTCTCTCTGGGCCTACATCCAGGACAGAGGGGAGCTGGGTCTGGGCAGTGTCCCCTCTACCATCCTTTCTTCATTTATAAAAGACTGTTTTTTCCAATGGAAAATTAATGGAAAGAAATTTCAATAACACAAAAACCTCTTAGTCCAAGTTGAAAGTTCATTGGATCTAATATATATATGTATATATACATATATATATATATATGTATATATACATATATATTATATATTATATATTTATTCTTCTGGTTAACTTTTCATTGCTTTTCCTTGCATACTACCATACGATAGATAGCATGATAAAGAGGGTAAAAAACTGTATTCAAGTCTTGCTTTTGACAAACTGGGATTCTGGGAAAGCCTCAACTTCTCAGTATCCTTGGGATCACAGTAAATTAGAGAAAAATCACCAACCTGCATTAAAGAAGATATACTTCCCTCTTCTAAAATCCAATCCCTATGTTCTTCTAAGTGAGGAGAGGAGGGGGAAGTATGAGTGAATCAACTATCTATGGCAGTTAGGTGGTGCCACAGTGCCTAGAGAGCTGAGTCTGGCGTCAGGAAGGCTCATCTTCATGGTTTCAAATGTGGTCTCAGACACTTACCAGCTATGTGACCCTAAGTAAGTCATTTCATTCTGTTTGTCTAGGTTTCTTCTCTGTAAAATGAATGGGAGAGGATAATGGCAAATCACCTTAGTATCTTTGCCAAGAAAATCCAAAATGGGGCCACAAAGAGATACAAGACACAATAATAATCAACATTCGACCCCAAATCTCTTAGCCTCAACCCTTACACTAGGAGAATATCTCTTCAAAACTTCAACAGTAACTGACCAGAGAGATATTCCCATCTGTGAAGGGTGTTTGTTTCCAAATTGTTTTAGACCACTCCCAGTTACCAAGCCCCTTTTTATGAAATAATAACATAAAGCCACCTTTCCGAATCAATAAAAAAAAGTTCTCTCAGACAGTTCTCAAAGCACTGACCACAAAATACTTTTTTTCACAAGTAAAAAAGATCGCCTGCAGCCCTTATACATGCATTTTATCCTGTCTTTGAGAAAAATGCACACATTTGTGGATTTCCCCCTAAGGCTTAGTGCAGCATGTTGTTGTTGTTTTTTAACTGGCCCAGGTATAGAATCAGATTGAGTATTGGCCCAGGGTTATGCTGATGGTAAAGGAAGCTATTATGTGTAAAAGCCCTTTTAAAGTTTAAAGTACTATGTCTATATCAGTAATAATAGTGAATCATTATCAGTTGTAGAATTTAAAAGATAAAAAGTTTCCTCAGTTTAAACGATGTCTCAAATGTCAGATCCAAGGTCCAATCTGGTGGAAGAAAAACATGATGAGTTTTGTAAATCAAATATGTAAAAAACTGAAAATATTTTATTCTTAGTGCCAGGTTCCAAAGGCAGCAAGTTTTCTAAGAAAACTTGGATTGAAGTGACACATCCTGAATGAATTAAGACTGTGGATAGGTCCCTTAACTGATGGTGCCCAATGTAACTCTCAGTAACCCAGTGATGTGGAGCTATGGATGAGCAGGATGGAATAAGTATGGTAGGCTTGGATCACCAATTATCAGAGAAAGGAAAGCGTTCAAAATGCTTGGAGCACCAAGTTCACGTGTTCAAGGATCTCCATAATGTGGTAGCATCATACATCTTTGCAAACTTCTCTCCCTTGTCCTCTCCCCTCTTCTCCCATCTATGAGACTTTCAGGAAGATTAATGGACTGATTTTCCACACACATTCCATCTCACCTCCTTCCATAAATGCCCTCATTTTTTTCCATTACCCAACACAAATCCTACTAGCCCCATGAAGCTATTCCCGATCAAAGTGATCTCTTCTCCTAAAGATTATCTTTTATACCATTTCTTCATTCCATAAATATCTATTGGGTTCTTTGTTCATAGTATTATGCTGAGAGCTATGCATGAGAGAAACATGTGCCTTCATGGATCTTTCCAACAAAGGTTTATGGGAGATCAGAAGAAGGGATAATTCCCTCTGTCTGGGATGGCTGATCAGGGAAGATTATACGAATCAAATGGTATTTGAGCTGAACCATCATTTTTGCATCATTTCCCTAGCACTTAGCATAGTTCCTGCCACTGAGACAAAGGCTTATTAATTTCCCTCAAAGATGAGAAGTCTTATTACACATTACTCCCCTTCAGACATTCCCTGATTCAGCCAAAAGGACTTTCTTGTGATTTCTCATACATGAGGCTCCATCTCCCACTCACACACCTTTATACAGCCTGTTCCTCCATGTTAGAATGTAAGATTTCCTCAAAATAAAATCCCAGGCTCTCTTTCCAACCTTCTGCATGAAACACAACCCCTTCTCTGGTCCCTGCCAGCTACCAATCCCATCATCCCCAAATTTCCTTGTATTTACCTCATTCAGATTTTATATATCCATATAATCTGGACATCTCACATCCCCTGAGAAGACATAAGCTCCAAAGAGAAGAAATAGTTTCATTTTTATCTTTCTTAGCCAAGTGCCTGGCAAAGTCTTTGGAAAACAGTAGAAACTTTACAAACGCTTGTGAATGATACACACTGCCATACAAATGCATGGCTTTATACTCTACACTGTCTCCTTTTATCATGAGAGAATATAGCTCCACTGGACATAAGAACTAGCAATCTTGTTTATGCTGTTTATTTCTTTGCCCAAATCACTAAATCATTTGTTCATCTCACCAAATCTTTGGCCTCCAAGTAATCATTTTTCATGTCACAGGAGCCAATATGATAGTAGGGAAGTATATTAAACACACACATTTCAAGCGAGTAAATAACATGAATTTTGAGAATTTACTACAATGTTTGAAAAAAATAGCAAAATTTACACCCAAATTAAGACTTAAAAGCCTAAATAGTCCTAAATGTTAAAAATAATGATTACCTAAAAGGTTTCCCACCACAAATAGCTTTTCTTATAGCTAAAACTTAGGTCAATTTCCAGTATCATTCACATTTCTCTGAAATCCTTGTCCAAAGCAGATCATCAGCTCTCTCCTTCCCCTCAATGGCAAGGACCTAATGTTAGATTCCGAGTTTTGGCAACAATCACTATTTGTGTAGCTTAATATCATATGGATGCCAAAATGCTTAACACCCCTTTATGATTTTGAGGATAATAAACAACCATAAAAATGTTATGTTACTTATTTCATATCAAACGAAAATGAGCTATTATTCCCAGAGTGCTGGGGGGACCACAATGACATTGAGGCAGCCCTTGTTATTTCAATTAGACCATTCTTTCCATAACAGCTGCAGGGTATCATATTGCCAATATGCTGACCAGGTGTTCCCCAAAATGGACCACAAGTCATTTGCTTTGATGAGCACAACTGCCTTCCGCCAGCCTCATCCCCCCACTCCCCACTTTTTCTGCCCATCAGAGCATGACCGGGACATGCCCCTCGCCACTGTCATTGAGCACAGAGGGGCAAGAGCTGGGCATCTAACACCCCTTTAGTTGATCATCATTCCCTTCTCTCAGATGATGGTGGATCCTACTCATCCAAAGACTTCTCAGCCAAGTTGTAACCTAGATTTTTTTCTCTGTCTCGGTTTTTGTGCCCCTTCCACCCTCACCCCCATGTCCTGGAATCCTTAAAAGTGGAGCACCAACTGGAGAGAGCGGGCTGTGGCCCATAAATTTAATTACTCACCCTTAATTCAAAGGTGGCAGAATCAGTTCTTCAAGCATCTCAGTTAATCAGGCAGCACTGACAGTGGTAATCAATTGTTCAGCAGTCTACTTTTTGCTTAATTACTGCTGCAGTACATTACATTTTCCAAATGTCAAGCATCTTCTTCTAGAAATGCAATAAATCATTTCTATATGGCGCCAAGAGCAAGCCTGTTATTCTCTCACACCTGACCTTGGCCATGCGGAGTAGAAATTGATCATTTGCTGCAGTGGGACATCATGGAGAGAGGAGTGAGCTTCAAGAAGTATCAGAGCCACCTCCAAAAAAGTGGGCTGGCTTTTCACATCGGAGAGGGGGAGGGGGAGGCTGTGCTGGAATGAGCCGGGCAGAGCCAGGGCCCTGGGGATTTGTTGTTTTTTAATGGACCTCATGGTTTCAAAGGTCCCTTTCCATTCTAAAATTCTGTAACTTTGAACATACAAGCCACTAGCTAAGCAGAAATCCAGTGATTTTCTCTGTGTTCCTAGATTAAAAATGAATCTCTCTGTCTCTCTGTCTCTCTCTCTCTGTCTGTCTCTCTCTCTCTCTGTCTCTGTCTCTCTGTCTCTCTCTCTCTCTCTCTCTCTCTCTCTGTCTCTGTCTCTCTGTCTCTCTCTCTCTCTCTCTCTCTCTCTCTCTCTCTCTCTCTCTCTCTCTCTCTCTCTCTCTCTCTCTCTCTCTGTCTCTTTCTCTTTCTCTGTCTCTATTTCTCTCTCTCTCCCTCTCTCTTTCTTTCTCCATCTTTCTTTCCTTCTCTTTCTCTCTCTCTGTCTCTCTGTCTTGTCTCTCCCTTCCCCTCCCTCTTTCTCCCCTTTTCTCCCCCACCTTTCTCTCCCACTCTCTCTGTCCTGTTCCCTCTCCTCCTCCCCACTCCCAACCTGGATCTTATATATTTTGGAGAAAAAAATCCTCC
This sequence comes from Sminthopsis crassicaudata, assembly GCF_048593235.1. Lineage (NCBI taxonomy): Eukaryota > Metazoa > Chordata > Mammalia > Dasyuromorphia > Dasyuridae > Sminthopsis > Sminthopsis crassicaudata. The sequence continues at coordinate 728,026,823 of NC_133617.1, forward strand.
CACAGCAAAAAGAAAGGCAGTTTCTGTTGCAGGCAAAGCTTTTTTCTACTCTCTTCATTAATTGCCATGTGACTATTAGAAGAGTTAATTTTTTTTCTTGATTATCGCTGTACAGTACTCAACTACTAGATGACAGGACTCTCTTTTCTAGATTACAGATACATCAAACCTTTCTTTCTTCCCTCATCCCTAGTTTATTTTCCTTTGAGAAAATGGTACTAATGTGTCTTTTTTTTAATTTCAAAGTTTCTTGTCATGAAAAAGCATCTGGATTCAATTTGTAAAATCTGATATATATTTTTTAAAGTTTCTTTTTTCTTTTTATTTTTTATTACACACACATGTGCACACACACATATACATAATATCCTAAAAGGTTTAGTGAAGCTTCAATCTATTTATTTTAATTAATTTATTTATTTCAATCTACTAAAGTCTATAATTTTGAACTATTAAAATTGCAATAAGGCTTTGAGGAGTGTGTGTGTGTGTGTGTGTGTGTGTGTGTGTGTGTGTGTGTGCATCTTCTAGTCTACTCTACTTCCTAATATAATTATGCTCCTTAATCTTCATTATAGTTTCCTTGTAATAAGGTCTTCTCAATTCCCTTCTATCCTTGTAAATACTATAATTTTCAGACAATGTTTGAATGGAGAGAGGAGCATAATCTCCCCCTACCTTATTCCCAGATAATAGTTACAGCTTTGAATTAGTGACTTTCTACTCCCAAAATGGGTAGATCTCTTTTGAGGCTATACTATCGTCCATATTTAGTCAAGCCAACTTGATTGAGGAGGCAACTGTCTACTGAGATTTGGATCAGAACCATGTTTTCACCAACCCCTGTAAATGACATCAGATCAAAGTGAAAGAATAAGCGTTCTATATAAACTTATTTAAAATCTGATAAGGCTAAAAGACAACAGAGAATAGGGTAATGGTTAGGGTGGGAAACAGAGAACATGTATCCCAGGTCATCATAGAAGAGAACAATCACAAGAATTCAATTGAAACATTGTTGATAGAGTTGTGAACTGACCCATCCATTCTGGAGAACAATTTGGAACTATATCTGAAGGGCTATCAAACTGTGCGTATCCTTTGATCCAGCAGTGTCTCTACTGGGCCTGTATCCCAAAGAGATCTTAAAGAAGGGAAAGGGACCACATGTGCAAAAATGTGGCAGCCCCTTTTTGTATTGGCAGGGAACTGGAAACTCAGTGGATGCCCATCAGTTGAAGAATAAGTTATGGCACATAAATGTTATAGAAGATTATTGTTCTATAAGAAATGATGAGTAGGATCATTCCAAAAAGGCCTAGAAAGACTACATGAACTGATGCTAAATGAGGTGAGTAGAACCAAGAGAACATTGTACATGGCAACAGCAAGATCATACAATGATCAGTTCTGATGGACATGTCTCTTTTCAACAACATGCTGATTCAGGCCAGAACCAATGGACTTGTGATGAAGAGAGCCTTCTGCATCCTGAAAGAGAACTGTGGGAACTGAGTGTAGATCATAACATAGTATTTTCACATTTTTGTTGTTGTTTGCTTGATTTTTTCTTTCTTTATCATTTTTTTCCTTTTTGATCTGATTTTTACTTTGCAGCATATTTGTCCATTCAGCCTTTCCTTCAATTCTAGCATTGTTTTAGCTTTGAAAAAGAAAGGAGTCATATTCCCAAATATTTTCATCCATTTTATTTCATTTTTACCTTCCTACTTCAAGAGTACCAGTCAAAAACTGTAAATCCCCTTTGGAAAATGAGGTCATCTTTGACTGGTTTGGAATTCTGGACTTTGGCGCTTTCATGGCAGAACCAATATGGCTGACATAATGGGATAATAATTGTTGCAGGCCCTGAGTTGAGGAAAGGGGTCAAAATGGCAGAACAATACATTTATTAATCTCTAGCAATCTTTTGCAGTCCTTCTCAATCCCCATCAGGTTGACATGGGAAGGAAGATGCAGATGTTGACAATGGAAATTATCAATGAGGCATTTTTCAGCCTGTCTTTGCCTGATCCTCCCTCTTCCAATTCCACAAGCCATCAGCCATCACCAACAGCCCACAACCAAGGAATGCAGAGAGCATTACCCAGGATGCTTGGCTGCATGGGGATACCCAGCCCTCCCTCCACTCACACATGTAGCTTCTGGGAATAGAAATTTAGAATGTATGGAGTCCAGTCTTCTCATGTTACAAGAACTTGTCATTCAAAAACGTTAAGTTATTTGCACAAAACCATATGACTGTAAGGGATAAAACCAGGGTTTGAAGATGAGTCTTTTGGCTTCAAATCCAGCATTTTTTTCACTATCCTTCACTCATTCCAGCTGCTGCCCTTTGTACTTCATATCTTTGATTATTTTAGACTCCAAACCCTGGAAATTAGTGATCACCTTTATTAAAATAAAACTGGAGACTTCAGATAGCTAATTCTAACACATCCTAAGTGTCTGATTCAATGCTTTCTAGACAATTCTCTGGGATGCAGGTGGTTTGAAGGAAGTTGAAAGGAGAAAACAGATGGGAGGAAGGTAGGGAGGAAAGGAGAGAAAGGGACAAAGCGGGGGAACATTCAGATATTAAAATTACTAGGCAGTTTGCTCTTTATTTCCTCATTGGTTTTATTTTCCCTCCTTGAAACGTATGCTCCTTGAAAGGAGGGATTGTATGCCTTTTTCATGACCTAGCATAGTACCTGGCATATAGTAAGTGCTTAATAAATGTTTATTGATTGACTCACTGGTCTCATCTCCCTGTACTTGTGACCTGACCAGTTAGTGACTAGAATTGATTGAAGTAATGCAAATAAATATACTATGCCAGTCCCACTGGGGATTCCTTTACAAAGAGAATTGATGTCTGTGTAAATAGAGTCCTTGTACTTAATAAAAGCAGTGTCAATATACTGCTTGTACACATACACTGTTTGCATAGATATAAGTTGTATTTACCTAGCCATCGACTGACTCACTCATAACCCAGGGAAAGGGGGACTATTGAATTAGACATTTTCAGAAGGTAGCAAGGTCCACCACAACATTTCTTAGTGCTCTGCTAAATTTTCTTTTTGCATTAATTATGTAAAATACTGCCCATTTCATATGTGAACATTTTCATTTCTGAAAGAGGCAGAAAAAGGATGCTCACTTGAGAAAAACAGCTTAAGAATCTGTGAGAAAATGGCTGCTCAGGTTAAATTATTTTATTTATTTTTTGAATAGTATTTTATTTTTCCAAATACATGTAAAGATAGTTTTCAGCATTCATTTTTAAGACTTTATGTTCTAATTTTTTCTCTCTCCCTCCCTTGCCTCTCTTCTCCCCAAAACAACAAACAATCTAATATAGGTTCATTTGTGCAGTCTTTTTAAACACATTTCCATATTTGTCATGTTGTGCAAGAAAAATCAGACCAAAAGAAGGAAAAAAATCCATGAGAAAGAAAAATAAAATAAACAAACAGATAAAAAATACTATGCTTTGCTCATTTCAGTCTCCATAGTTCTTCTATCTCTGAATGCAATTGACATTTTCCATCACGCGTCTATTGGAATTGGTCTGAATCATCACATTATTGAGAAGAGCCACATCCATCAGAGTTGATCATCACATAATCTGGTTACTGTGTACAATGTTCTCTTGGTTCTGCTCACTTCACTCAGCATCAGATTAAATTATTAAGAAAAACTACTTGAAAGTAACTCAGAGTCCAGTTTCAATGACCTTGTGATGGAGAGAGGACTGTGGGAACTGATTGTGTATCGCCACACACCATTCTCACTCATTTTGTTGTTGTTCACTTACATTTTGTTTTCATATTCCATTTTCTTTCCTTTTTGATCTGATTTTTCTTGTGCATCAAGATAATTATAAATATCTTTACATATATTGGATTTAACCTATTTTTTACCAAGTATAACATATATTGGATAGCTTGATGTCTAGGGGAGGGAAGGAAGGAAAGGAGGGGAAAATTTGGAACCCAAGGTTATGAAAGATTCAGTATTGAAAAATTATCCATGTATATGTTTTGAAAATAAAAAGCTTTAATTAAAAAAAAGAAAGAAAGTAATTCAGAAGTTGAAATAACTAACTTAAATCAGTTTGGCCACAGGGGGTTGTTTATCAGCTCACTTAAATATTTTTTGTTTTCTGAGTTTTGAAGGTTATGGCTGTACTGTGTTTGAGAGAAAGTGAGTGAAAAACAGTGAGAATCAGGTGAACACAGGGGCAAGATTGGAGAAAACAGATATTTTATACTTGGAAAGATTTGGAGGAAGGGAGTAAGGGGGAAGGGAGTAAAGCCTAACATCTCCTTTGAAGGATAAATTGGAAAAGTGGTTCTACCTAGTGGAAGAGGAATTAACTTTGTCTTGGTTGGTCCCACAATTTGGAACCAGACACATTAGGGAAAAACTCCAAAAAGGTACCTTTAGCCTTGCCATAGGGAAACATTTCCTAACAAAGTTATCTAAAAGTGGAATGAGCTTGTCTTCATCAGGGTAAAAGTTCAGTACTCTCTTTTCAGCTGTCATGTAGCAGATTCTTACTCTGGTTGGAACCAGATAGCTTTATCCTTCCCTGCCTACCTACCCTAAGATGATGTGTTGGAAGTCAACTCCAATAATGGCACTATATCTTCTATAACTCACTCCTACTTTAATAATGACAAAAATAATAATAATATCAAAGATATTAATATAGTTCTTTTAAAATGTTAAAGGACTATATTAATGTCTTTGTTATTATTTTAAGGACTATGTTAATGTCTTTGTTATTGTTATTTTAAAGGACTATATTAATGTCATTGTTATTATTTTTAAGGACTATATTAATGTCTTTGTTACTGTTATTTTTAAAGGACTATATTAATGTCATTATTATTATTTTTAAGGACTATGTTAATGTCTTCATTATTGTTATTTTTGAAGGACTATATTAATGCCTTTGCTATTATTATTATTTTTGTCATTATTAAAGAAGGAACTATAGTTTCACTGGAGTGGGAAATCCTAATGAATAATCCCTCCCCAAATCCATAGTACCTGCTTTGCAGTAAACACACAGTCTTAGAAAGTTAATTGGGCTTCTCAAAGACATTGAGTGACCAATCCAGGATCACAGACACAGTATGTGACTCTGAGACTCTGCAACACAAGTCTTCCTGATTCTGAGTCCTCCAAGAAGTTCTACCCACTATCCCATGATGAGAACTCAAGCCAGCTTGCTCTCCAAAATTCCTTAATCCACTCTGAAACTCTGATACTGTCTTCTCAAATCTCCCCTGATTTGTTTTTCTGGATCTCCTGACTTTGTCCTTCAGATATTTTTTTCCAGCTCTCCCTTACCTTTGTCCTTATCCATAAAGCATTCTTTCCACTCCTCCCTGATTTTGTCCTTCAATCATTCTTCTTACTCTCCCTGATCTTATCCTTCAAGCACCTCCCCAATTTGTTTTCCTTCAAAACATCTCCCCAACTGTTCTCAGAGACTTTCAAAATGTCTCATCTCCTCAACTCTCTCCTGGTTTCTCCCCCTTCCTTCTGTTTATGAAAATTGCCTCTTTCAAAAGCATGACACAAAATCACATTTGGATTTTATCTGAGGCCTTTACTTGTTAACATAGGTCCCTTTTGGCAAAGAAAAAGCATCATTGTGATTTTTCACAATCTTTGCATCTCATCTTTACTCTCCCAAACCTCATCATCTCATATATCTCATTTATTATCATAACATAAACTAACATTTTAAAATTTATAAAGCATTTTGCTGTTAATGACACATAATAATACAAGTATCAATCTGCCTATTCCATTGACAAAGATATTTAAGCAGATTTCAATGACTTGCCCAATATCATGAAGCTGGTTTTTCCTGGACTCAAATCCAGGTTTTCTGTTCTCAATTCTAAAGCTCTTTCAGTATCTGATGTTGTAATCCTTCTTTCTTAATGCCTTGGTCTTCTTTTGACTCTAAGCCTCCAGCCTGCCCCCTCCTCTCTCTCTAATTTATCACATGCTCTTACTGCCTTTTTTCTATTCTCAAGTGATTAAAAAATGTATTTCTACCTTCACAATCTCTTGTTCTTATTCTGTTTCCTTAATGTGTCTTTTCTCCTTCTCTGAGAAATCTCCATTTCTCTTCCCTTTTAAATAAATAATTGCACTTTATTTCCCATTTTTCTTCCTTGCCCTCTTTCTTGGCTTAATTTAGTTCCCTTTTCTTGAGAGTCTTTCTAACTTTTTCTTTGACTCGATTAAGGATCTAAAACAAGTCCACCTGCATCCTTACTTTGCTTCTTTCTTCTCTCTACCCCAAATAAAACTGCAACCACAAAGTATAGTGGGATGTCTGAAAATATATTTGAATGGGTTTTATTGTTCTGTCAATAACCATAGACCCGACTGTCTATTAGGTTTTCTTGGCAAATACACTGGAGTAGTTTGCCATCTCTTTCTCCAGTACATTAAGATAAACAGAGGTTGGATGGCTTGACCAAAGTTATACAGTTCATAGATATCTGAGAATGAATTTGAATTCATCCTGAATCCAGGCTCAACTCTCTATTCACTGAGCCATCTCCTCTCTCCTATATTTTAATTATTTGATTGGTAGTCATATAAAAACTGGGAGTTTGTGGTAAGGACTAAAGACTTCCTATCAGTGAAGAATGCTCTTCCTTGGATTCGCACCCACCATGGGCACATCACGATTGCAAACCCGATCCCTCCCATTCATTCCTCCACAACTGGCCATGGCCTGTTGGCTCCATGCGCCCCTCAAGTGTAAATCAGTGTGTTATTTTTACCAACTTAGAGATTAAGAAGAAGTTGACCATATTTTACCTTGTTACTTGAACACCAAGGGATTCCATCAATTTCATACTGTTTTTACTGCCTGGTGAGTAGAAATATTAATAATTTTGTTATTGTCAGCTGTGACCAATTCTTCATAACTCCATTTGGAGTTTTCTTGGCAAAGATACTAGAATGGTTTGTCATTTACTTCTCCAGCTCATTTGCCAGATAAGGAAACTGAGGCAAACAAGATTAGGTTGACTTTCCCAGTCATACAGTTAATAAGTTTCTAAGGTCAAACTTGAACTCAGAAAAATGACTCTTCCTAAATCATCAACTATGCCACTTAGCTGCCCTAATAATAATAATAATAATAATAATAATAGTTCCTATTTATTTAACACTAAGTTTTTCAGAGCACTTTACACTTCATTGTTACAATCCTCTGAGAAACCCTTTGTTACAATCTCTGAGAAAGGTGTTATTTTTATTTTCTCTATTTGAGATATAAGGAAACCGAGAACAAAAGAAATGAAATATAGTCTCAAAGCCACATGGCTAATATGAGATAGAATTTAAAGGCAGGGCTCTACCAACTATGCCTTTAGCCAGAAGCTACAGAAAGCTGTAGACCAGGCGCATTGGTCCTCTCTTATTTCCTCTTTGGCTCTTAAAGGGGCTAGCTGTAAAATTGACAAATTTTTCCCTAGAGTCCAACTCTATCAATTCTCTCCAGCATCCTTCTACCTCCAAACTCCATTTTCCCTACTCTCTCAAGGTCTTCCTTAAAGGACCAATGATTTTCTTCAGGCAGCAAGAATTAAAATTAAACAAAGGAGCAGCCTAGAGGAAGGTTGCGTGGAGGGAATCTTATGTTGCCTTCTTTTATTTTCTTTATTTTCTCTTTCTGGACATTTGGAAGGAAATTGGAGGCTTTGTAAGCACTCCTTCCCCAGTAGCAGGTGACAGAAGAGAGATTTGAACCCAGTTCTCCAAATCCAGTACACTTTCAACTTGTAAGTTGGTTTGGGAAGGAAAGCCTCAAGTTTAGGATAGATAATATGATAGGTATTCCTCACTATTATCTAAAGAAAATTGTCTTCATTGGAGGATGCTATTCAAAATCAGAAAGAAAGGATGTTCATTGAACTTTATGGATCAAATCTCCTTTTTCATTGTGTTTTAACTGAAAAGCTTTTATCCTATCCTCTAGGGTATTGTCAGAAAAAAAATCTGCCTCAAAAAATTCTTATTTCACAAGAAACAAAAAGAGAAAACATAAATTCATCCCATATGAAATCTTTCTCCTTTGACCAACAAAGCTGATTATAATTATAAGTACCATCAAGGAAGGTTCCACGAGAAATCTATCTATAAATGTGTGTGTATAAATACACATATATATTCTAAACACACATTCCTAAAGTATTTAAAATTCTAAGCTATAGAATATCTTTCTTATAGGGGAAAGAGTGTTAGAAGTGGGGTCAGGAAAGACAGGCTTAAATCCCTCCTGTGAGATCCTGACCAAGTCAATTAACTTCTTTGAAACTCAGTTCCCTGATCTACAAAACAGTCATTATAACTGTATGATACCAACTGTATAGCAATGTCGTGAGGCTCAAAAGAGATAACATGTGTAAAGAGCTTCCTAAAGCTTGAAAAGTTATAAAGATACCAACTGGTATTATTTATATACAACTCTGCTATTTTTAAATGGTGGAATTTTCCTTCAGCTAATGGTAACACCTGTTTGGGATTCCTGGATTGTGTTTTTTTAGACAAAGCATAATTTAAAGACAAGTGATAAATAAAGTATAACTCTGTAGGCCCCAAGAGTCACTAGGAATTTGCTACAATACATAAACAAATTACCGCCTTGTTTTATTGTCTCCGGCTGGAGAGCTGTTAGGAAACCTTCTAACTCTGAAATTCGGTGATTCTGTGAGTCGAACAACTCATGTAACCTCTGATATTGAGGTCATGGGTCCGTGTCTTGGACTTTGGAAAATTAATTTGGTTTGTAGAGACTCTGAAGAGGTTCACAAGAAGCCATCACTGAAGAGCCCTGGGTTAGCCAATGTCTGGAACAGTCACCTGGAGTCACAGGGAAAACCAGATAGCCCTTAAATTAGACTATTTCATTTAAAATAAAAGCAACCCAGAAGTAGCAGATCAGCTCTGGTACTGAATGTCAGGCCACATCGAAATGAAATGTGACATTTAGAGGAATGCATTCAGGATGGGATCTGGGACACTGCATGGACTGAGTTTCATTCACCTTAGCTTCCAGGTGTGAATCAATCAGCAAGCTTTTATTAGACCTACTGAGTGCCAAATCTGGCCTGAAAGGAATGGAGTTACAAGACAACAAAAATGAAATTCTTTCTTCCTAGGAATTCACATTCTTATGGAAGAAACAGAAAGGATCTATAAGACCATATGGAATAAATTTAAAGAAAATAAATCCAGACTATTTGTGGCAAGGGCACTGCAATTGGGAGATGAACAAAGGCTTCAGGGACTGAGTTTCCTATATACTAGGATTCAGGTGCAAGTCAATCAACAAGCATTTATTAAATCTGCTGGGTATTAATTATGGTGCCAAAGGAATGGGGGTACAAGATAATGAAAAAAAAAATGAAACTCCTTTCTTCCCAGGAGTTCATATTCTTATGAAGGAGAAAGTAAAGCCCTACACATGAGTCCAATTAGAATAAATCTAAAAAGAATAATGACAAAGCATTTGGGGAGAAGGCACTGCATTTGGGGGACAAGGAAAGGTGTTGGAAAATGCATGTAGGAGATGCTATTTGAGCTATGTCATGAGGAATTCTCAAAGTCAGAGGCAAGGAAAGTATGCATTCCAGTCATAGGGTGGCCAGGTTGTCTGGAGCACAGAGAACAAGAGAGGGAGTAGTATATAATAAGATTAAAAAATAGGTTGTGAAGAGCTTTAAAAAATAAACAAAGATTCTATTTTAACATAGCGACAATAGGGAGCCAGGGAGTATATTAAGCAGGGATTAACATGGTCAGATGTGCTCTTAAGGAAAATTATTTTTTCAGTAATGTAAAGAATCAATTAATCAATCAGTAAATATTTAATGAGTATCTACTATGTGCCAGGTACTATGCAAAACACTGGAGATACAAAGAGACAAAAGACAAGGAGCTTATAGTGTAAAGGGAGGGATGCATTCAAACAAATATATGGAAAATAAGCTATATACAGAATACGTGGGAAATAATTAACAGAGGGAAATCTCTGGAATCAAGAGGAGTTGGGAAAGTTTCCTATAAAAGTTGAGATTTTAGTTGGGACTTAAAGGAAGCCAGGGAGGCTAGAAATTAGAGTAGAAGAGGGAGACTGTTCCAAGAATGGGGGACAGCCAGAAATTTCAGAGTGGATCTAAGAATACATTTCTGGATTAGGTTATGAAGGGCTTTGAAGACCAAACATTTTCTATTTGATCCTGAAAGTGATAGGGATCCACTGGAGGTGATTGAGTCAGACCTGAGCTTTAAGGCACATCAGTTTGTTGGCTGAATGGAGGATGAATTGGAGTGGAGACTTGAGCCAGGCAGACCCACCAATAAGCAGTTCAGAGCAGGAAGTGATGAGGACCCGGAGGTAGCAATGTCAGAAGGTCTATCTGAGAGATGTAGCAAAGGAAAAATCAATGAACCTTGGCAACAACTTGGATAGAGGAGGTGAGAAATAGGTTTCTATTTTTGATTGGCACTTGAATTTTTTTTTTCATTTTCCAGTTACACACAAAACCAATTTTTGTGTTAGTTAAGTTTTTTTTTTTTAATTTTGAGCTCCAAATTCTCTCCCTCTGTTCTCCCTCTGTTTTCCCCAACTTTGAGAAGGACAACAGTTTTGTACAGATTATACTGGGGCACCTATTTTAATCTGTTTGAGGAGTTTAGCTATAGTGTGCAAAAGAAATAGAACAACAGTTAGCAGGAATGAAAGGATCAAGGGAAGTTTTTTTGTTTGGTTGTTTGTTTTTTTAGGATGAGGCAGACATGGACATTTATGTAGACAGCTGGAAATGAATGGTTAGAGAGGGTGAGGTTGATACTAAGTAGTAGAGTGGATTTTACAGAGGGGTGACTTGCTGGAGGTGATGAGAAGGAATGAGATCACTTGAACACTGGTAGGAAGGAAAGTCACCTCATTATGGGAGAAAGGGGTGAAGAAGAGACAAAAAGACACCTGAAAGATAGGAGATGAGAAAAAAAAGAAGTCTGAGCTCACAGAGAAGGGCTTCCATTTTTTTTCTGTGAAATAGGAAACAAGGGTCTCAGCTAAGTGATTGGGGGGGGAGAGGAAACCATGCAAGGTTTGAGGAAAGAGGAAAAAATTGTGTTGTTTTTATTTTGCTAAATTCTGATTCCCAAATATCCATTTTATTTCTCTGAGAACAATTAATATGTAAAACAATAATAATAATATTTGTAATAGGATTGGCATCAGGAAAATCAAAGCAAAAGTAGACACTTTTTAGAGTTCCATCTCAAGGAGTAGACACAGCAGGAGCCAACCAGAGATAAATATGATGTTCACTTAAAAAATCACTGACTTTCTTAGAAGAATTGATGATATATTATTCACATTTGAATATTACATAAAGCTGGGCAGGACAGGGACATGTTGACTGAGTTAGTATCCAAAAAGATCTTGACATATTAGGAAAATTGGTCTGTACCAAGATGTAAATGTAATAAAAAATGAAATTTAAAGTCTTACATTTAGAACCAAAATATCAACTTGACAAATGAAAGATGGAGAAAATGATTGGGCAGCAATTTGTCTAAAAGTGATCTGGGGTTCAAGGTAGGCCTCAGACTCATTAAGAATCAACTATGTGATGTAACAAGCAGGAAAATGAATGTATGCATTCACAAATTAAAGAGAAATACAGTTCCTAGGGAGTTGTTTTCAGTTCTGGGTACCGCATTTTACAAAGAGCAACTTCTTTTGAAAAGAACTGAGGATGCTTTACTTGAAAAAGAGAAGGATTGGAAATATGTGACAGCTCTCTTTAAAAGAGTGTCATGTAAAATCGGGGTCTTCCCCTTTTATGTTTGTCCCATGGGAGGAAAAAGGAGTCAAGGGTTTCAACAGCCCAAAGGCAAATTTAGGCCTGATATCAGAAAATGCTTCCTAATCAGTGCATGGCATGGGCTTCCTCCAGAGGGGCTGGGTTGTCCCTTAATAGACTTCATTCAAGGAAGGCCGGTGCCCACTTGTTAGTAATGTTGCAATGGGGATTCATTTTCTTAAGTATAGGTTAAGCTAGATAAAGGATGAAAAGATGAAGGAATAACAGAACATTTTTAAAGGAGGCAATTCTGGGTTACAGTCTGTATTAAAATGATTATTGCATAATTGATTAAAAAAAACCCTTTTGTATTCACATTCTATTTAGATGGCTCCACGAAGCAGGTGTCAGGTGTTCAGAGAGCATTTCACAAGCTGCCTTTTTCCAAGAATATCCTGAAATCATTTGGGGCAATCAGCCCAGATCAAATCCTCTGGGAAACTGTATAGTTCACAGGACTCTGGGTCACACTCTCTTAACTCCTCTCCAAAGCAGACCTAAGAAAAAAATGATTAAACAATGAACTAGGATGATCTTGACCAGTCCACTTAAGAATGTCATTATCCCTTTTCCTGACACTAGAATCAAAGAATTTCAGAAAGGGAAAGTGCCTTAGGTCCCATGTAGACCCACTCTGCTTTTATGATCTCTTCTCCCATGGACCTTTGAAAATGCTTCCTAATTGGCCTCCCTGCTCACTCTAGTCCATCTCCCACACAGCTGCCAAAATGATTTTCCTTGAGGGATTTCCCCAAGATTGCTCAGGTAGGAAGGGGTCAAGCTGGAATTCAAATCCAATCTTTTGACTACAAATCTAGGTTCTTTCTTCCACACTACAAATTCTCTTGCTTCAGTGTGATCAAAAGGAAAAGAAACTCTTTGGAAAACCTGCGTGTCAGCACTTAGCACAGGAAACAGACAGCCCTTTCAAGAAGACAAGCATCCTTTTTTCCCCCTAACACTCAAGTTTAAGCTTAGCTTGCCAATTTACAGTTTCCCCCTTCAGATGAGATATCACCTACTGACAGGTAACTGGACTGATGCCCACAGAAAGGTCACGGGGATTGCTCCTGAGGACAAAAATTTCATGGCTACATCCATCAACTGAGCCTTTGGGAATGGTGAAGTGGAAAGAACTTTAGCCCAGGTGTCAGGACACCCATAGTTTTATCCCCAGCTCTCCCATGAACTAGGCAGTGTGACTTTGACCAAGTCACGTAACCGATTCAGAACTGCATTTCTCTATATACAAAAGCAGAGCACCAAACAGAATGATTTAGAAGGTGTCTTACAGTTTGAGCAGTATGTGCTCAGTCTGCCAATAGCTTCTAATTTTGTTTTCTGTTTTTTAAATAGGAGTCATTGTTTTTGGTAAGAAATAAAAGTACTCTTACTGTGAATTAAAAAACTTATTAATCGATACATCTCTCTAAGGATTTTTTTTTCTACTTCCTCCTAAGATTCTAAGTCAATTGGCATTCTTCTTATGTTTCCTATTACTCATCTATAAATTCCTAGGTTACAGGTGATCTAATATAGATTACCTAATTCAAATCTTTCATTTCACAGATGAGGAAAAGTGGGGTCTCCAAGGTTACACTGAATAATAACTAATAGATTAATAAATATTTATTAAATATCTATTATGTGCTTGAAACTATGCTCAGCACTGGGGATGCCAAGAAAAAAAAAGTAACAGATTGAGAATTTGAATTAAGATCTTCTGACTCGGGGGCGGAGCCAAGATGGCGGAGAAGAAACACACTACTCAGTGAACGTCCTCACTCCCTCACAACCAATTAGATAAATTAAGTCTCAAAATTAGCTCAGGACTGATAGATACCACAAGGACTGGAAGCAAGACTTACCAGCTGAAGAGAATCTGGAGTTTCAACAGGAAAGGTCAGTTCTCAGGGGAGGAATAAGAAAGACCAGCACAGACGGTGGGGTAGGGGCACACTGCGCCCATTGCGCTGGGAGGGGCTCTGGGATCAGAGAAGCCACTGAGGTAAAGGAATCTGGCACAGGCTGTTAGCTCTTCTCTGCTAATTATTTAGCAGTTCAGAAGAGAAAGCCAAAATATTTTAAAACTCAGATTAGATTTCCCCCCCCCCCCACCCTGGGGCAGACTCAGCACCAGGGGGTGTGGCCTCAGCTACCTCCTGAGAATAGTTAAGAGACTGACAAGTGGGTGGATACGGCCCAAGGCAACACACACGGCCTAGCTTAGCTGGAGGGAGTGGAACTCAGCTCCAGGAAGTCCCAGAGAAGCGGAACCTTTGAACTAGGGACCGTGGTTTCTGGCAGACACTTCCAGTTTGAGCGCAGGGGCTTCTCACGTCACCTGCTGCAGACGTCCACTCCCTACCCGGACACATAGGCTGAGCTTCTTGCTGTCTTCACTATTCTACGCCCTCAAAGCACAGCAGTGCTAATCACCTCTGAGGCGCTTCCAGGGAGGGGGTGGGGAACTCTCTCCCAGAGCTCTCTCTTAGCGCGGGCGCAGGGGCCGCTGCATCCATCCGGTCTGGGAGGAAGCTGGTAAAGAAGTAAATAATTTCCTACCCCAGGGACAGACCCCAAAACATTTTTTAAGTATGAGCAAAAAAGCTAGAAAAACTATAGATTCCTTCTATACAGAGAAAGAGCGGGTACCCAACCCCGAGGAAGTTAACAGCAAAGATTCAGAAGATAACAACCTAAAGGGGAACGATTCCTGCCCCCCATCACATAACTCTCTCCTAGAAGAAGCTCTTAAGAAATTGAGGGAGATTGAAGAAAAATGGGGCAAGGAAAGGGAAGTTATGATAGAAAATAACAACGTCCTGAAATTGGAGTTGGAAAAAATAAAGAATTCACAGGAGATGCAGGGAAACAAAATTAGTGAATTAGAAAAGGTTAAAAAAACACAGGAAAGTAGGATTTCTGAATTGGAAAAGATAAAAAAGTCTCAAGAAAATAGAATTTCTGAATTGGAAAAAGAAAATAATTCTCAAAAAAAAAAAATTAGGGAAATGGAAAAAAATTCAATAGAGCAAAATAATTCATTTAAAAACGAAATTGGGCATTTACAAAAAGAACTAAAAACTGTGAAAGAAGAAAATAACTCCTTAAAAGTCAGGATGGAACAAATAGAAATGAATGATTCACAGAGAACCCAAGAATCAGTCAAACAAAACAAAAAAAATGAGAAGCTGGAGAACAACGTCAAATACTTACTGGGAAAATCTATAGACCTGGAAAATAGATCTAGGAGAGATAATCTGCGGATTATTGGACTTCCAGAAAACTATGACCAAAAAAAGAGCCTAGATTCTATTTTACAGGAAATTATCAAAGAGAACTGTCCAGAGATAATAGAAACAGAAGGGAAAGTAGATATGGAAAGAATTCATCGAACTCCTTCTGAAATAGACCCTAAAAAAAGAACACCACGGAATATTGTGGCTAAGCTGCAGAATTACCACACAAAGGAGAAAATCCTGCAAGCAGCTAGAAAAAAACAATTTAAATACCAAGGTGCCACAATAAGGGTCACCCAAGATCTGGCTGCCTCCACATTAAAAGATAGAAGGGCCTGGAACCTGATATTCCGTAAGGCAAAAGATCAAGGACTGCAACCAAGAATGAACTACCCAGCTAAGTTTAGCATCTTTTTCCACGGAAGAAGATGGTCATTCAATGAAACAGAGGAATTCTATATGTTTCTAAGAAAAAAACCAGACTTAAACAAAAAATTTGATCTACATCCACAAGACTGAAGAGAAACAGAAAAAGGTATACAGAACCCTTGAGAACTGTAACTCTGTTGTGGGTATATAAAAAATACTCAAGGATAATTTGATTTTACTGATATAAAAGAAAAAAAGGGGGGTGTAGTAAAGGGAAGGAGGTCGGTTCAGAAAAAGGGGAAGGAGTGATAAAAAGAGGGAAACTACATCCCAGGAAGAGACATAGAAAATACACCATATCTGAGGGAACTTAGTGAGGGGGAGAATCATTGTGTGAATCTTACTCTCATCAGAAGAGGCTCAAAGAGTAAATAATTAACATATTTGTTTTTCAGAGAATTTTCTCTCACCTCATTAAAAGGGGGGAGAGGAAAAGGGAAAAGGAAAAGGGGAATAAGTGAAGGGACTTGGAGGGAGGGGGGAGGGATCCTAAAAAAAAAAAAAAGAGGGAGGGTTGCGCGTCACAAGGGGGGTCTGTAAATTAAATATCGGGGAGGGGGATCAGGGGGGTCAAGGGAAAAAAGCATAATCTGGGGATAATACGATGGCAGGAAATACAGAATTAGTAATTTTAACTGTAAATGTAAATGGGATGAACGATCCCATCAAACGGAGACGGATAGTAGATTGGATCAAAAAGCAGAACCCTACAATATGTTGCCTACAGGAAACACACTTAAAGCAGGGAGATACATACAGAGTAAAGGTAAAAGGTTGGAACAGAGCCTATTATGCTTCAGGTAAAGCCAAAAAAGCAGGGGTAGCTATCCTTATCTCAGATCAAGCAAAAGCAGAAGTAGATCTCGTTAAAAAAGATAAGGAAGGAAACTATATCCTGCTGAAAGGTAGCATAAATAATGAAGCCATATCAATACTAAACATATATGCACCAAGTGGTATAGCATCTAACTTTCTAAAGGAAAAGTTAAGAGAACTGCAAGAAGAAATAGACAGTAAAACTATAATAGTGGGAGATCTCAACCTTGCACTCTCAGATTTAGACAAATCAAACCACAAAACAAACAAGAAAGAAATTAAAAAAGTAAATAGAACATTAGAAAAACTAGGTATGATAGACCTTTGGAGAAAACTGAATGGCAATAGGAAGGAATATACTTTCTTCTCAGCAGTTCATGGATCCTATACAAAAATTGACCATATACTAGGACATAAAGATCTCAAAATTAAATGTAGGAAGGCAGAAATAATAAATGCCTTCTTCTCAGATCACAATGCAATAAAAGCTACATTCAGTAAAAAGTTAGGGGTAAATAGACCAAAAAGTAATTGGAAACTGAATAATCTCATCTTAAAGAATGACTGGGTGAAAGAGCAAATTATAGAAACAATTAACAATTTCACCCAAGATAATGATAATGATGAGACATCATATCAAAATCTTTGGGATGCAGCTAAAGCGGTAATAAGGGGAAATTTTATATCTTTAGAGGCTTATTTGAAGAAAATTGAGAAAGAGAAGATTAACGAATTGGGCTTACAACTTAAAAGGCTAGAAAAAGACCAAATTATAAACCCCCAACCAAAAATTAAACTCGAAATACAAAAATTAAAAGGAGAAATCAATAAAATTGAAAGTAAAAAAACTATTGAATTAATAAATAAAACCAAGAGTTGGTTTTATGAAAAAGCCAATAAAATAGATAAACCTTTGGTAAATTTGATCAAAAAAAAGAAAGAGGAAAATCAAATTGATAGTCTTACAAATGAAAAGGGGGATCTTTCCACCAATGAAGAGGAAATTAGAGAAATAATAAGGAGTTACTTTGCCCAACTTTATGCCAATAAATTTGATAACTTAAGTGAAATGGATGACTTCCTCCAAAAATATAGGCTCCCTAGATTAACAGAGGAGGAGATAAATTGCTTAAATAGTCCCATTTCAGAAAAAGAAATAGAACAAGCTATTAATCAACTCCCCAGGAAAAAATCCCCAGGGCCAGATGGATTCACATGTGAATTCTACCAAACATTTAAAGAACAATTAGCCCCAATGTTATATAAATTATTTGAAAAAATAGGGGATGAAGGAGTCCTACCAAATTCCTTTTATGACACAGACATGGTACTGATACCTAAACCTGGTAGATCGAAAACTGAGAAAGAAAATTATAGACCAATCTCCTTAATGAATATTGATGCTAAAATCTTAAATAAGATATTAGCAAAAAGACTTCAGAAAATCATCTCCAAGATAATACACTATGATCAAGTAGGATTTATTCCAGGAATGCAGGGCTGGTTTAATATTAGGAAAACTATTAATATAATTGACCATATTAATAATCAAATTAATAAGAACCATATGATCATCTCAATAGATGCAGAAAAAGCATTTGACAAAATCCAACATCCATTCCTACTAAAAACTCTTGAGAGTATAGGAATAAACGGATTATTCCTTAGAATAATCAGGAGTATATATTTAAGACCGTCAGTAAGCATAATATGCAATAGAAATAAACTGCAACCTTTCCCAGTAAGATCAGGAGTGAAACAAGGTTGCCCACTATCACCATTACTATTCAATATAGTACTAGAAACGCTAGCCTCGGCAATAAGAGCCGAGAAAGAGATTCAAGGAATTAGAGTAGGAAATGAGGAAAATTAAACTATCACTTTTTGCAGATGACATGATGGTATACTTAGAGAACCCCAAAGACTCTGCTAAAAAGCTACTAGAAATAATTCAAAATTTCAGCAAAGTGGCAGGATACAAAATAAATCCACATAAATCCTCGGCATTTTTATATATCACTAACAAAATGCAACAGCAAGAGATACAAAGAGAAATTCCATTCCAAACAAATGTTGATAGTATAAAATATTTGGGAATCCATCTACCAAAGAAAAGTCAGGAATTATATGAGAAAAATTACAAAACACTTGCCACAAAAATAAAATCAGATTTAAATAATTGGAAAGACATTCAGTGCTCTTGGATAGGCCGAGCGAATATAATAAAGATGACAATACTCCCCAAACTAATCTATTTATTTAGTGCTATACCAATCAGACTCCCAAGAAACTATTTTAATGACCTAGAAAAAATAACAACAAAATTCATATGGAAGAATAAAAGGTCAAGAATTGCAAGGGAACTAATGAAAAAAAACTCAGAGGAAGGTGGTCTAAGTGTACCTGATCTAAAGCTATATTATATAGCAGCAGTCACCAAAACCATTTGGTATTGGCTAAGAAATAGACCGGTAGATCAGTGGAACAGATTAGATACAAAGGACAAAAAAGGGTACATCTATAGCAATCTAATCTTTGACAAACCCAAAGATTCCAACATTAGGGATAAAAAATTCATTATTCGGAAAAAACTGTTGGGAAAACTGGAAATTAGTATGGCAGAAATTAGATATGGATCCACACTTAACACCATATACCAAGATAAGATCAAAATGGGTCCATGATTTAGGCATAAAGAGGGAGATAATAAATAGATTAGAGGAACAGAGGATAATCTACCTCTCAGACTTGTGGAGGAGGAAGGAATTTATGACCAGAGGAGAACTAGAGATCATTATTGATCACAAAATAGAAGATTTTGATTACATCAAACTAAAAAGTTTCTGTACAAATAATACTAATGCAAACAAGATTAGAAGGGAAGTAACAAATTGGAAAATATTTTTAAAAACAAAGGTTCTGACAAAGGTCTCATTTCCAACAATAATATAGAGAACTGACCATAATTTATAAGAAACCAAACCATTCTCCAATTGATAAATGGTCAAAGGATATGAACAGACAATTCTCAGAGGAAGAAATTGAAACTATATCCACTCACATGAAAGAGTGTTCCAAATCACTACTGATCAGAGAAATGCAAATTAAGACCACTCTGAGATACCACTACACACCTGTCAGATTGGCTAAGATGACAGGAACAAATAATGACAAATGTTGGAGGGGATGTGGGGAAATTGGGACACTAATGCATTGCTGGTGGAGTTGTGAAAGAATCCAGCCATTCTGGAGAGCAATCTGGAATTATGCCCAAAAAGTTATCAAACTGTGCATACCCTTTGACCCAGCAGCGCTACTACTGGGATTATATCCCAAAGAAATACTAAAGAGCGGAAAGAGACATATATGTGCCAAAATGTTTGTGGCAGCTCTTTTTGTTGTAGCTAGAAACTGGAAGATGAATGGATGTCCATCAGTTGGAGAATGGTTGGGTAAATTGTGGTATATGAAAGTTATGGAATATTATTGCTCAGTAAGAAATGACCAGCAGGAGGAATACAGAGAGGGTTGGAGAGACTTAAATCAACTGATGCTGAGTGAAATGAGCAGAACCAGAAGATCACTGTATACTTCAACAACGATACTGTATGAGGATGTATTCTGATGGAAGTGGAAATCTTCAACATAAAGAAGATCCAACTCACTTCCAGTTGATCAATGATGGACAGAGGTAGATACACCCAGAGAAGAAACACTGGGAGGGGAATGTAAATTGTTAGCACTAATATCTGTCTGCCCAGGTTGCATATACCTTCGGATTCTAATGTTTATTGTGCAACAAGAAAATGATATTCACACACATGTATTTTACTTAGACTATATTGTAACACATGTAAAATGTATGGTATTGCCTGTCGTCGGGGGGAGGGAATAAGGGAGGGGGGGTAATTTGGAAAAATGAATACAAGGGATAATATTATAAAATATATATATATATATATATAATAAAAAAAAATTTAAAAAAAAAAAAAATAAAATAAAATAAAAAAAAAAAAAAAAAAAAAAAAAAAAAAAAAAGATCTTCTGACTCCATACACAGCACCCTTTCATGGAAAACCACTCTAGTTACTCTCCATCTACCTCTATCTGTTCTCCATCCCCTTTCCTAAAAAACTTTGCTGGGGCTAAGCTCATAAAACAACGGGAATGACTTACTACAGATTTCCCCTTCTAGAGAACATCATTATTTAAGCCAAAGAATTGCTTCATCCATGTGTCCATGGCAGGATCATAATGGGACACCTCTTTTTGTCCACAGTGTCTTCTAGTACCCTTCAATCAATATCCAAAGATGATTACTTCCCATTCTGTTCCATGTAAGATATCATATAGTATTTCTCTTTTTTTCCAAAAAAAAAAATGGCACCTAATTCAGTGTCTCACCATAACTGACCTTTGCCAAATTGTTGAATGATGAATGAATGAATGTAAAGCTTAGTCTAGTTTCTAGATATATGAGAAAATCAATATGATTGGTTTTAAAAGAGAGCATCTTAATTAAATACTTTTGGGGATGAGACTTCATCAGGATAGGGAGTCCTAGTGAGCAAACTCTCTTTTCCAATGCAGATTAGAATCTCCTAAGCTAATTTAGGCGAGTTACTCTACTACTCTGGAAACACCTTAGTTTCCTTTTCTGCAAAATAAAGAAGCTAGATGAAATAATCTTAGAGAAAAATAGAAAGCTCAGCTAATAATTTATTACTTACTTTATAGATGAGGAAACTAAGACTTGAGAAGTTCACTGTAAGTTCCCCAGGTAGTAAGTGCCAATATGGAGATAGATCCAGTTCCTCTGGGTTTAAACTCAGAATTTTTCCCATTGAACTCTATATAGGTTCCAAAATTCTATAAATGATTAAGATTTGGGTGTTGGATCATGTCTCTGTTCTTCACAAAAAGAAGGATAAAAAGGACTCAATTTAAATGATATAGGACAAGTTTTTATTTCCTGTATACAAAATAAATACTAAAAGACACATAAAAGCCAGAGTAAAGCCTTAAAGCAATCAATACCTTATAATGCAGAACTACAATTGGAATCTATTGAAAGGTTGAATCAGACATAGGAACATAAAGCCACTAGGAGAAGTGCTGATCGGAATTTCATCTCTGCCCTGCACTGTCTTTAAGTAAAATCTAGGTCTTCTCAAATGGACTGGACTCATCTTCCAACCAATGGTCATATTCTCTAGAATAGATGTGAATGACTTTTTCCAAAGTATAGCCAATATAAATGGGGAAGGCTGAATTTTTTTGTCCACAAAAGGAAATAGGAAAGAGAGCAGGTATACAATGAGTGGAGTGGCTATGTGAAAGGTGGCTGAATATGGAGTAAGAAGACCTAGATTTAAATCCTATCTTTCACTTTTCTTTTTCTCTTGGTATTCCCAAAGCTAAGCATAGTATCAAGCACATAATAGGTACTTAATAAATGCTTATTAATTTATTGGTTATTATTCAGTGTGACAACACAATCTCTCCAAAATCTCAATTTTCTCATCTGTGAAATGAAAGAAACAGTCTTCTTAGACCTGAGAACTAGTTGTCAATTTTCAGTGTGAACATTTGTACCTCAAAAATGAACAAATATTACATATCAGGAGTTTATTTATAGTTTTGTGGTTTGCCCAAATTTAATAAAGTGATGAAAATGTTAAAATACAGATTAAATATAAAAATGTATCATCCAGACTTATTTTCTCTAGGGAGCCAATTGTTAAACATTCCCTCTCACACCTCTAGAAAGGTCCATCTTAGAATAGATGTTCATTCTTCCAAGAACAGAAAATAAGAAACATAGAAGAGCCCCAAATCTAGAATCTGGCTTGCTCAGACAGCACATTGGTTTTAGCTCACGTGTTTATATTGTAATGGCTGAAAAATTGGGTGAGCTGCCCTTCTCCCCCTATGTCTCACAAAAAGTGGCTTAAAACATTCCTCATAAAATCAGTAGCCAGGAAGAAATGAGGAGAAAGATAGAGCGAAGCTTATATTTATAAAAGTCAACTGGATCACTGGGTCTTTGTCTTTAGGAACCAATCATCTCAAAACACAAGCCTCCTGAATTGCTAAGAAGTAAATGAGTCACACACATACTCAGCTAGAAGTGGGCAGTGGCTTTATCGTTCTAAATGTACCAGCCCCCCTTATTCTGGGTCACACAACTAATCAACCAGAAGCAAGAAGGGCAGCTCCCTGCTCATGTCCCTAGAAATGATGCCCATAGACCCACCTTTTTATTCAACCATCACTACATTAGAGAAGGAAAAAAGAAGAAAAGGTAAATGGTAGATTAGTAGGATGAGAGCCAGTCTCAAATTCAGAAAGATCTTGGGTTCTAGACTTATTCCTGACATATTTTAACTATGTGGTCCTGGACAAGTCACTTGAAATCTCATTTTTTTTGGAAAGCAGAAAAAAAGCTTCAGTATTGAATGGCTGGAAGATCAAATATTTCAGCTGGTTTTGAAAGGGAAACATAACATAGTGGAACAAGTGTTGAACTTTAGTCCCAATAAGTTCAAATGCTACCTAGTAGACTTGCTAGTTGTATAGATAAACCAGATTACCTTTGCTTTTACATTTGTAACATAGGTATATAATAATGCCTAGATTTCCCAACCCATAGATTAGTTGCAAAATAGAATATTTTTATAAATATTAAAGTGACATTAATTATTAAGTTAAACTTAAGTTTGTTAAATTAAATTAAATAGTAAAATGCTATTATTATTGTCATTTTATCACTTAAAGAATTTGATATGTATCTTTACAAGTAATTGGAAAAATAATATGCTATTAAAATAATCTTTTTAAAAAGAATATGATATATAACTTCTGTCTGATTGTTTACCATGGTGGGGGAGAAGAAAGAAAAGATAGAATTTGGAAACCAAAAGTTTTAAAATGTCTTAAAAATTGTTTTAATATGTAATTAAAAACAAAATACAAAAAGTATACATATTGAGAAATGGATATGGACTGTTTTAAGAAGGAAGAAGGAGTGGAAGGAAAAAAGAAAGCTTGGAACTCAAAAAAAGTTGTAAATTGTTTAACAATTGTCTCCCTAGAGAAAATAAGTCTGGATGATATACTTTTACACTTAAAAAAGTGTTAAAAATTCTCTTTACCTGTAATTGGAAAAATGAAACAATATTAAAAGTTAAGGAATAGTAAAATGGGAATAATACTTAGGGAAGTTTTTTTTTTTAAGTGTATCATTTCTTAACTATTTTTGACACTTACTAGCTTTGTGATTGATGATGATTCCATTTCTTACTTTCTCAGACCCTTAGTTTCATCATCTGAACATGAAGCAATTTATACCTGTAATTTCTCCTTCAGAAGATTGTTGTAAAGATCAAATGAGATCAAAGATATAAAACTGCTTTACCAGGCTCCAAGGATTATAGAAATATTAGCTATCAGAGGGATTCTTTATGTATCTAAAGACCAATTTATTAGCATGGTCTAGTCATGCTTATTTTGGAATAGGAAGATCCTACATGAAACATTTATTAGCTGGGAGACCTCTGTTATATAATCTCTATGTGCCTTCTTTGGATTTTAAGGTCCCCTTTGCAATAAAATGTATGATCCTATAGGTATGAAGTTTTGTATGATGGGAAAATTTCATGGAAATATTTTAATTGCATAAAACATAACAAAAGGAAATTCAGAATTGGGATATGCTAGAACTATTGGGGACTGATGAGGAATAAAGCCAGGGGAATTTCAAGGAAGCATTGTGCATCTCTGACCATGGAGTCCCAGAGTCCTTCACTGTTCTACAAGGACTGTGAGAAAAGGAACACTAGAGGTCACTATCTTCCCATCCAGAAAATTGGGTCCAACCAGGGACTGAATTGTTGCTGCTGCAAAAAGCCAAACTATGGGAGACCCAAGGTCCTTCTCATTTTGTTGTCTGCCATAGACATGGTTGCTGCAGCTCAGAAGTCATAAAAATAAGCATCAGACATGCAGCACTGGAAAAGGGCAGGCAGCTTGACTAGGCGACCATTTGGCTAAGTCGCCAACCATTGCCTTGTGAACTGGGCCTGTTTCCAGGAACTTCAGGCTTTTTTAGTCCAGCAAGAAAGCCTTGAAGAAATCTGAAATGAAGGAAATCAAAAAGCTAACAGGCGGAAGCTTCTAGCTTGATACCCTAACTATGCCCTCCCAAGTTTCCAGGATGCTTGACGGGCATGGGGAGAGAAAAGCTGACTTCTGAGGTTCCTTCCTATAAGATGGGCCTCCCAGTCTTAGCAACAGCTGCAAGGATTGGAAATCCTGCATTCAGAGACTTGAATTCACAATTCTGGAACATGTCAGATTTGCCTCCTAAGTACAAGGGCCTTAGTCACCCAATTCTTTCCTTCCCTTCCCAAATCTTCCTGTGTGTGGATTTCATTCCCCAATAGAGCAAACTTTCTTCTTCTTTCCCAACTTGGATTTCTGCAGCTTCCTGACCTTCAGGCTTCCCTTCCCAAGCTCAGATTGTCTCTGGTTATGTAGACTTTTGTAACTTCCAGAATATTACTCATCTGAAGCTTCAGTGTGCACCTGGATTAAACCCAGCAAAACCTGCCTTCCCCAAAGTGCCCCTGATCCTTCTGAAGTAATCCCTCCTATTAATCTCCTTTGATGGAAACACTACTTTTCTACCTTGTGAATTAGATACAGATCAGAACTTTTTTTTAAAGAGATGAATGAGGAGAGAAGGAAAGCCTTCCATTTGCAAGATGCCAGTGACTACTCTCTCCTTTTGCAAAATGGATTTCTTCTGAAATCCAACTTCCTAAACTCCTCATGGGCAGAGAGAATATATGACTTCTCCATATCAGCCAAAATAATGATAAAAATAATAATCATGAAACCTGTCATTATTTAGTGCTTTAATATTTACAAAATACTTTATGTGTTATTCCATTTGGTATCCTAGAAGGGTAAATTGAGGGTGAGACATTAAGTGACTTGTCTAGGATCCCAGAGCTAAATAAGTGTCTGAGGTAGGATTCACATTCAAGCATTCCTAATCCTCAAGTCCAACTATAAACACTGAGCCATCCAGCTGCCTCAGTACAGGCTTATTGGCTGATTGATTCTCTCCAAAGATAGTCACAATGTTTTAGAATCTAAAGAGTTTTTGTGAGAAATGGAAATGAAAATTACCTTTCAGTTTCTGACCAAGTTTTAGGCTATAGGTTGAAAATTGGCGTTACATAATAACTTTTGGAAAGTTATTATGTTCATCTCCTGGAATTTCCCCCTGAACAGTTCATTGACATAAACTTACAGATTATGGTTCCCCAAGGCAAGAAGGCAATCTCCAAAATAAATTGGTTATTTGAAAATTGTTTCAAATTTACCAAAGTTGAAAAGTGAGAAGGATTTTTTATTTAATCTGGAAACACAAAATAGTCATAGATCTTTCCTTAGCCTCCTCTGTTTTCAAAATATTTTGACAGGATGTGTGGCAAAAGGGTAGAAAATAAATCTTTACTCAGTGTGGTAATTTATTTCCTGTAGGGATCACTTAGTACGAAACGATGTTCATTTACTAGAAAATATGCTGGATTTCTTCACCCAGCATCTTTCTAAAAAATAGTTTCCTTCTCCACTACTACTGTTTATTCTGGGTTTATAGAAAGCAAAGCTGGCTTTGTCATCAGAGGATCTTAGATCAGATCCAGGATCTTACTTACCATCTGTATGATTTTAAGCAAGTCATCATCAACTGAGAATTGAAAGGGAATTTAGAGATCTCAAATCAACTTCTTTATTTTCCAAATGAGGAAACTGAGACCTGATAAGGTTACTTGATTTGTCTAGTCACAATATCTGAAGCAAGATTTGAATCCAGGTGCCCCAGACTTCAACTCTACCATTGCCTCCCTGGAACTCACGTTCATCCATGATAAAAGAAAGGAAACCTTTCTGAAACCTTTCAGCTCAAAAATCTATAATCCTGTAAATGATCATAGCTCTGAAGTTATGAACTGCCTTTTCCAGATTCCGTTGACATTTAACTCTTCAGAGTCCTTGGGCCTGATAACTTGGTTCTTTTTTATAACTTTAAGTATTGTGAACTTGAGAAAACAAAACAAAACACAAGATATGCCCCTACAAGTTCACCTTTGATATCCACAAACCTAAGCAAACTTGGACAAAGATGGCCCCAGGCAATAGGTTTATTTTCTTGTCAGTCTTTGAAGCTATGCTTCTGTTTGGAAGAGATTGCATCCAACTGAGAACTATAAAATGAGTTCTGTGTAGGTGCCTAAATTCACATTCTGGGCCCCTAAGGAAAAAAATTCAGAAAGGACCATTTTAATATTATAAAATAAACAGCTTACTTGCCAAGATTCTTCTTCTACCTTTTCTACCTGTCTCCCTCCTCACTCACAACTCCAAAGATCACATCACACACATACTCACTTTCTCTCTGTCTGGTCTTTCTGTCTTTCTCTCTGTGTGTCTAGAGAGACTTTCTTTCTCTCTTCTTCTCCTCTCTCCTCTTCCTCTCTCTTTCTCTTTTCTTCCCTCTTTCTCTCTTTTTTCTCTCTCTCCTCTCTTCTTCTCTCTCTCTGTCTCTGTCTCTCTCTATCTCTGTTTCTCTTCCTCTCTCTCTTTCTCTCTCACACACAATACACACACATTCTCACTCTCATAGACATGATACACATTGACACACACTCACACACATTCACACACATATACACTTTACAGATATATTTTGTATATTTTTTCTATCAAAGTCACCTCTTTACTGATGGGGAGGAAGTAAAGAGTAAAGAGACAGAAGGAAAGGGGACATTTATACGGGCAGCATGGTATTGGATACGGAAAGAAGATAGTGTTCAAAATCTGCTATTTGTTATCTATCATTTCATTTCTCCAAGCTTCTGTTTTCTCATCTGGAAAATGAGGAGATTAGTCTATATGATTTCTGAAGTCTTTTTTTTCTAGTTTTAAATTTGGTCCTAAATCTAGGGACCTGTTGTCATGAATAAGATGACACTCAAAAGCATTGATAAATTAATTCAACCAGTAATGAATTTGGGTGCTTCTAGATGACTTTTCACCTGACACTTAGCATATGCTATTTTAGACTACTATTCTCTATATGTAACATATGTGTTGATTAAGGATAGCTGGGTTAGATCAATCTGGGGAACTTATTGATAATAAACATAGTATCATAACCCTTGTCTCATTTTCCCATCTTGGGATTATCTGATTTGTGCTGGATTCTAGCTCCCAGATAAGGATCTTTAGTTCTTGTTAAATAAAACAGAGGCAGTTTATCACATACAACACAGAATATAAAAAGGATTCACCCTGAACTGCATCAAGAAAGTCAAGGAAACCCTTGGCTGTAGTGTGCTTTGTCTTCTTTAGGGACATATATGCAGTTGCTTTGTATCTCTGTGTCTAATATAGTTCCTGGAATTTTTTTTGTCATTAAGTTGTTTCAGTCTTGTCTGTTTCTCTGGGACCCCACTTAGGTTTTCTTACTCGGGTGGTTTGCCATTTTTTTTTCTCTAGCTCATTTCATAGATGAGGAAACCTCAGAGGCAAACCAGATTTAAGTGACCTGTCCAGACTCACATGGCTAGTAAATGTCTGAGGCTGGATTTAAACTCAGGAAGATAAGTCTCCCTGAATCCAGGCCTACTCTACCACCTACCTGTCCTATTCCTGGAATATAATAAGTACTTAATAAAGGTTTATTGGTTGATTGATTGATTGATTGATTGACTGTTGGAGAGCTCAGACCAAGACAAGAGGTAATAACTGGTGAAAACCAGCAGACCATTATACGTGCCCTAGAGTGAACTGGTAGAGGCTCATAGGAAACAACAGGCTAGACCTTGTCATACTCTTCCATGAATTCCTCCAAGCATTAAAAGGCAGGAAATTTCCTTAAATACTGTAGTAATTAATGTTCTTGAGGATCACTGTATTCACAGGACATCAGGTAGACCCCCTCTAAGAGATTTAGGGAGGACATGGACAAGAGTCACACAGGATCTTCACAAGGCTGTGATCAAATCTTCATTATGAGAGGAGAGCTCCCTTCAATGAGATCCACTAACATAACTAGGGCAAGTCCCACCATAACTGTTGAATACAAATCCAGCAAGCTGGCCAGTGCCTCTCAATATAACCTTTTTGTCATGGCTCCTATTAAATCTGATAAATATGGATTAGGACTCATTAGTATGGATTTGGTGACTTATTTGTTTAAATGGGTTAAGAGTTGGGCAGGCTTTGCCCCTTTGATCCAAATAAAATGTTCATGTATTTGATTTCTGATGTCAGATATTCTTCATGCAAGTTCTGGACTGATGGTGACTTATTTGTTTAAATGGGTTAAGAGTTGGGCAGGCTTTGCCCCTTTGATCCAAATAAAATGTTCATGCATTTGATTTCTGATGTCAGATAGTCTTCATGCAAGTTCTGGACTGATGGTGACTTATTTGTTTAAATGGGTTAAGAGTTGGGCAGGCTTTGCCCCTTTGATCCAAATAAAATGTTCATGCATTTGATTTCTGATGTCAGATAGTCTTCATGCAAGTTCTGGACTGAATGGCCAAGAAAGAATCAGGAGAATTGGATGAAAGTTACAGAGACCAAACTTCCTACTCATTAGAACTATGGTAAGGGTAAGGGGTTCCCCCTCCCTGGATATCCTCATGCCAAAGCCATGTGACCATGTATTTGGTGGATTCTTGGAAAGGGGAGCATTGTTGGGGCTCAATGGCCACCTCAACTTTAAGAATCAGTGTTTTGACATGGGAAGAAAGAGGTGGGCAATGTACCAGAGACTGGAAGGGGCCAGAGGAAGGAGGCCATTAGAAAGACTTCATTATCCTTGCCTTTAGAAGGCAGAATTCAGGACAGATTGGAATTGTGCCCGAGCTCAGGAGCGTATGACATCTCTCGGAAGTCTCCCAGTGCCCTTGGAGAAGGCAGCCAGCAAGGGTCACCCTTATTCACCAACACAAGGTGACAGGCTTTTCACCTCTCCGAAGAGCACTGCTGTTAATGATAAGAACTAATCCATGAGAGATTGGAGAAATTTCTGGTAGCTGTTTGTGGTAGCCGCTGCTAATCTTGAAAGATAAGCACAGAAATCTTACACTGAGAGAACATTTTTCTCCCCTACAGATTTTCCACCAAAGGCCAGAATTCCAGTTCTCATCTGTCCAAGGGGCTGTTCTAATTGGGCGTTACTTGGTGGATTCGTAGAGGAATGGTTTGTAATGTTACAGAACATGTAATTTGGAGCCCACATGAAATAGATAGAAAAGTATCTTGAAATCACAAATATCAGAAAATGCATCTTTCTCATCAAGCAGACAAAGTTGAAGCAAGCATGAAACATGTAAATGGCTTCTTAGGAGAAGCACAATTTCAACCTGATTATCACGAGGAATGAGTGATCAAGGAGGCAAGGGCTTAAAAAAAGCAGCAGAAATTTGGGTGCTGACCTACTAGCCCCCAGAAGGTGGAAGGACATCCTCAAAGTCACACGGAAAGTAAGTGACAAAGCAGAGATTAGAACTTCTGAATCCAAATCCAACAAGCTGGCCACAGTGCCTCTCAACACAACATTTTTCTCATGACTCCTATTCAATCTGATAAATATGGATTAGGGGTGATTTTTTAAAACAAAAAATCAAAAGACTTATTCTTTTGAATAGTTGCCAGGAAGGGTTCAAAAGACAGGATGAACAAAGAAAAGGATAACTAGATTCTTTTTTTATTAAAATGGCAGTTTCTGTTATTGAGGAAGGAAGGGGTGAAATGTCAGCCATCCTATGTATAACTGATCTCACTAAGAATAAAATCAGAAAAGTTTTCATCAAAATTAACAATATTTCATATTCTAAAATAATATCTGAAGTGACAATAAGGACATCATTGAAAAATACTGTAGCTAGATTTATTAGAACAATATTAGAACAATAAAGAACTACAAAGCTATAACTAGGGTGGGATGATCAGGGCACTGAAATATAGAGGAGGCAGAGATTTAGCATTCCTTCAGCTCATTCCTTCAGCAACAGAATTGTCTCAATCATAATTCATTTTTTTCCATTGAATAGACTTTGTCTTATTTGTTATTATTTTCACATCATAAAATACAAAGGTAATCTGAGGACATATGATTCATGTTCCTTGCTCTGAGTATGTTTCAAACTGCTTACCGTAAGAACATTTTGTGCTAGTTTTCCCTCACCCTGGGCATGAATATTGCTAGTTATAGCTTTGTGTTGTGCTTTTCTCATACTGAATGTCCTCTAATTTCTACTGCAGATATGACGTGGGTAGTATGTATATGATTCATCAATCAACAGGTATTTATTTAGCATCTGCTATATGTCACGTACTGGACCAGGCAAAAATAAAATGAAACTGTCCCTGCCTTCAAATAACTTATATTCAGTGATGATCTCCAGTTTAAAAATAGGAAGTGGAGTCTTAGAGATGATAAGTGATATGGCTGGGGTCCTATGTGTATTAAGTGATTTGGTTGATCACTTTAAACTCTGGTTCGTTAGAGAATTTGGAGTCTTTTGACTCCAAAATCCAATGCTCTTTCTACCGCCTCATTTTACCTCTGTGGATTAGAGATGTGTTACTAGGAACAAGATTTTTTTTCCTATTTTAGCATCAGAGAGATCTCCACAGACAATACACTTAGCCCAACCCACTTCACGAATGTATGGCATTAGCCACAAGAAGAGGATGTTAATGGCCACAGTAAACCCATAGCTGCTGCTGAGGAGGGTGGGAAAGAGACTAAGTATATGCCCTATTATTTTTACCAAGACTCCACTGAACTGCTCTCTTCTTCAATGTGCAGGCCCTTAGTCTTCTATGGGATAATTACAGAAAGACCACAGTCACCATCTTCTCTCAGACCTTGAAGAAGACAAACAGCTCAAGAATTGACACCAAGAGCCTAGGAAATAGCAGTGTACCCCAAGTCACCAGATCTCCTTCCTGCTCAACCTTCTCAGCCATCATAGAGGGGAGAAAGCACTATGGGGAAGGGATCCACCTTCCTCATCATTACCAGCAATAACTGCTGATCAATTGTCACCACTAGGCAAAAGAGCCTTGGGAATGATAGTGTATATACACACAGATACACAGATGATCAGTCCAATTATCATCAATTAGGGAATGGCTGAGAAAATATTACATGTTATAGTAATGAGGTATTATTTTGCTGTACCAAAAAAAAAAGGACAAATATGCAGAATTCTGAGAAACTTGAGAGGTACTCTTCCCAGGAACCCCAGCTTACAACTGGTTATTTTTCTCACTTATATTTTATCAATCATCAAATCCTGCCATTTCTATCTTTGTAACATCACTAGTGTGTGTGTGTGTGTGTGTGTGTGTGTGTGTGTGTGTGTGTACCTTCTCTCCATCAACCACCCAAGAGGATTCCTTCATCATGTCAACCTCCTCACCTCCTGCCTGCATTACAAGAGCCTAGTGTCGCTCTGCCTCTCTGCCATTTTCCCTGTCCAATCCGTTCTCCATTTAGTCGTCCAACTGGTCTCAGGTGTAAGCTGACCGTGACATCCCCCATTCACCAAACTTCACAGCTTCCTATCACTTCCAAGACAGAAGATAAATTCTCCTGTTTGGCTTTTAAAGCCAAAGTTGTGTCAGCTGTTCTTGAACTATGGGTGCAAAATGTCATATCTCCTCTATTATATGTGATTGTGTCAGTTTTTGCTTAATGATTTTTCCCTTTTTTGCAAGATAAAACTCACCAGGTTTGGAAATGGAGAATGTCTGAAGAAGACATCAATGAAACTTTTCCAAATACATTAATTAAACTAAGGGATTAATCTCAAAAAATTGTTATTGTTCCAATGTTTTTAGTCATATCCAACTCTCATGACCCCATTGGGTTTTCTTGGTAAAGATACTAGAATAGTTGGCCATTTCCTTCTCTAGATCATTTTACAGATGAGGAAACTGAGGCAAGTTTCTTCTGAGGAAGTGTCTGGATTTGAATTCAGGTCTAGCTGACTCCAGGTCTGCCATTCCATCTACTGGGCCACCTAGCTGCCCTTTGCTAGTCCATTATTTAATCCAATATTGACCTTGCTACCACTTACTACTGACATAACCAAAGGGACATGATTTAACCTCTTCCTCTTACAGGTTCCCAGTTTCTCCATTTGTTTAAAAAAATAAGAAAAAAAATCAGCATAAATGGCCTCCGCTATCCCTTCTAGCCAGTAATCTATGTCCTCAGAAGTCCTTCTGGCCATAACATTCCATGGACTATGAGTGTTTCTATCTGTTTGATATTTACTCTGTTAACATTCTGTCTTGTTGCTTTAGAACAGACAAACAGATCCCAAAGCATAATCTCTATCGCCCCAGAATGGCTACACAATTCATTTGAAATATTGCAGCTCCTTGGGCTTTTTGTCCTTTCCAAGTAAACCAGCATTTGTTCACATAACACCCGTCCCCGTCAGCCTCTGGCCTCAATCAGCCACTAGCCCTTTCTCTCTCTGATTTTCAGGCTTTGCTGAAACATGTTTATGAGATAGAACAGCCTGGCTTTGGGGAAATATTTTGGCCCAAAGTGGCCTGCAGCCTAGTAAGCCACAAGGGCAGAACCAGAAACAACAAGAAATCATGCAAAGAACAAACGGTTTACATTTACAGAACCAGAGAATTTGGACCTGGAAGGGATCTCCAGATGATGTTGTACAGCCCCCATCATTTTATAGGTGAAGAAATTGAGACCCGGAGAAGGGCCTTGCCCAAGATTACAGAGCTGGTGAGTAGTTGTTTGGAGCAGAATTCAGGCCTCTGGCCCCCCCCTCCCCCCATTCAGTGCCCTTTTGACTGTTTCCAAGGCTGACCTAAAACTAGACAAAATGATGAAATTGCCGACTGACTCTGTGGTGTACTCTGAGGAAGGCTCTGCTTCCCTCCCCACCCATCTGACCAACTGGGCTTTCATTGAGCCTGAAAATCCACTGAGAGAAACTGATTCCTTTGGGTTAGAATTGTCCCCAGTTAAAATACAAAACAGCTTGACCAAGGTCACATAAGGAGTAGCTAATAGAACCCAAGTCCCCTGAGCCCCGATATGGTAATAAGGTAGGTAACAGACAGACAGACAGATATATGTGTGTATGTGTGTGTGTGTGTATGTATATGTATATATATATATATATGTATGTATATATATATATATATGTATGTATATGTATTATATACAAGTGGGTATGTATGTGTATATATTATATGTGTATATAAATATTCCAGTTATATGTAAAACAATTTTTTTTACATTTGTTTTTAAAATTTGAGTTCTAGATTCTTTCCCTTCCTCCCTCCTCACCACTAAGAAGAGGTAATTTTAAATGTGGAGGGGCAAAGGAGAGAAGTACAAAGCACAGAATGAAGGCTGCACACCTATGGAGAACTCCACAGTGGAAGAGCATTGGGGAACCATGGGTTCTTGGGATATATTGGCCCCATGAAGGCAGAAAAAATAAGACAAAGTATGTCTTCTCAGTGGCCATTCACCAGCAAACATCAGAAGATAGGTATATCCTAAAAAACACAGATCATACCAGAGCTTTTCTTTTCATAATCTCACTCTTTGTCAGTCATTTCTTCTTAATCCAGAGTAATCTAGAAGTTATCCAGTGATACTACGGTGGTATGAACAATGACGAGGAGATAGAAAGCTAGGCGCCTTCATCATATGGATGACTTCACATCTCTGGTCTTCTATTGTCCAATCTGTAAGAGCAGGGTGTTGAACAAATGAGGTGATCTCTAAGTCAGTCTCTGAGAGAGTATCATAGATAATCATGCTCCGTTCCAAATGCTCCAGATAGAGCTTTGGGTTCATTTCTGGGTCCTACATTTTGGGAAGAATTTGTTCATCATGAAGTGAACATGATGATGGAAGGGTCATGTCAAACAATGACTGATTGTACCATCTTGAGATTTAATTTCTCAATTTTATTCTCCTCATATTTTTTCTGCATACACCTATAGATTCAGATATTGTATCTTCCCTGATAGATTGTTAGCTCCTTGAGAGAAGAAATTATTTCTTTATATTTGTGTGCCCCATGCCTAGGGCAGGGACTGCCTTGTCTTAGGTATTTAATGTAGGATTGTTGATAAGGGCATATGATAGCTATCTTCAAATATCTAAAAGAGGACTATAAAAACCTAAAATTGCCTCTTAGTAGGCTCTGTCCATTGTTCTTGACCTAGCCCTCTGGAGAAATAGCAGATGGCATGTATAAGTAATAATAATAATAACATATAATGTTTTAAAGTTTGGAAAATTCTTTACAAATATTCCATTTGATCCTCACTATAACCCTAGGAAGTAATTATTATTGCTATTACCATTTTGCAGGTGAGGAAACTGAGCCAGACAAAACCCAGCACAAAACTTCATGCTTTACTTCATTTTGGCTTCACTTGATCAAGCCTACAAGGCTTCACTACGGGTGGTAGTAGTAATAGTAGTAGTAGTAGTAGTAGTAGTAGTAGTAGTAGTAGTAGTAGTAGTAGTAGTAGTAGTAGTAATAGTAGCAGCAGTAGTAGTAGTAGTAGTGGTAGTAGTAATCGTGATAGTAGTACTAGTAATAATAATAGTAGTAATAGTAATAGTAGTAGCAGCAGTAGTAATAGTAATAGCAGTAGTAGTAATAGTAATAGTAGTAGTAGCAGTAGCAGCAATAGTAATAGTAATAGTAGTAGTAGTAATCATAGTAGTAGTAATAGCAGTAGCAGTAATAATCTTAATAGTTGTAGTAACAGCCCCAGCAATAGCAGCAGCAACAGCAGCAGCAGCAGCAGCAGCAGCAGCCCCAGCAATAGTAGTAATAGTAGTAGTAGTAGTAGTAATAGTAATAGTGGTGATGGTATTATTTTTCAGGTAAAGAAAATGAGGAATGAAGTTCAATTTCTCAGGTGAGTGACAAGAGATGGAGTAACATAGCCAGTAAAGTATTAACATAATTCAGGGAGGAAAGAGTTCAAATATTGCTTAAGATATAAGCTGTGGGTCCCTGGGCAAGATATTTGCCCCCTTCCTCAATCAGTTTCTTCATCTGTAAAATTGGGTTAATAATACCGGCAGGGGGTACCTCATGGGGTTACAATATTGGTAGCTGGTTAGCACAATGTAGAGCCCTCTGGACTTGGAGTCGAGAAGACTCATCTTTCTGACTACAAATCTGACCTCAAACACTTACCAACTAGCAAGGTGACCCTGGCATGTCACTTCACCCTATTTGCCTCAGTTTCTTCATCTGTAAAAATGAACTGGAGAAGGAAATGCTAGCCACTCCAATCTCTTTGCCAAGAAAACCCCAAAAGAGGTCATGAAGATCAAGTATGACTGAAAAATAATTGAACAAAGAGTTACAAAGAGAGTTAAGTAGAATGATGCTCACAGGGGACAAGATGCTACATACTTTAAAGGACAATATACTTTCCCAACTATTGAGACTCCAGAAGACTTGACAAGGAGCAAAAGATTTGGGGATTACAGAGAGTCAGAGGAAGCAGTTATAACATGTGTCAGATCCTATCACCCCTCCCTCTGCCTCGAAGGTAGCAGGTTCTCTCTCACTGGATATTTTCAGGCAAAGGTCAGAAGCTGATGGTCCAGTCTCTGCTGGAGAGGGGATGAATTGCACTCCCTAGTTCCAGAGCTCCTTTCCAAATTTGAAATTCAGTGATTATGAGATTCCCAAGACACTGAGATTTGATAGCCTTTTCTCCATTGCTTGTAGGCTCATTCAGATAACACCCTTGATCTGGTGCCCACAGGAAGCCCTGGGGGATTGATATAAAAGAATTAGCGGGCACAAGCTCTTTCCCCACAAGGTTGACAAGTCGGTATTTAGAAGATGGCCATACCTGTTTTGGAAGCTTTTCTGCCCAGGAAGAGCTGGGGGATAAATACATACTTTTGCAGTTTTGCTGAGAGATCATAATGCTGCAAAGCAATAAGTCTCAAAATACCTCCTGTCAATGGGCTGAAATCAACAGATTTCAACTCAAACTTTAGTGAAACATCCCAGTGCTACCTTTGTGGATGGGAATTCAAGTTCTAGAGATTAGAAGATTTAGCAAATTTTTTAAAATTATCCCATAACATTGCTGAGGCACTACTTGTATAATCCTAAAAACTCAGAACTAGGAGGGACATTAGAGAACAGGTAAAGAAATAGTATCAGCAGTCCAAAAAAGACTTAAGTATCTACTGTGTCATGGACATTGCTAAGCCCTGAAGATACAAAGAAAAGCAAAAGGTAGTCTTTGTATTCAAGAAACTTACAATCTAATAA
Source organism: Sminthopsis crassicaudata (assembly GCF_048593235.1). Taxonomy (NCBI): domain Eukaryota; kingdom Metazoa; phylum Chordata; class Mammalia; order Dasyuromorphia; family Dasyuridae; genus Sminthopsis; species Sminthopsis crassicaudata. Next base: position 728,063,648 of record NC_133617.1, read on the forward strand.
GGAGGTAACAGGTAAACAACTACAGATATATACTGCCTTTTATTATGAATTATAAAAATACAATAAATAATCATAGGGTTTTAATATGTTAATATAACTAATATATACTATTGTAACATGTAATTAGAGGTGATATAATTATGATGTACAACATAATATAGCTATTGCACAAACCACTGTACTAACAAGACATATAAAAATAAAATATATTCCGAAGCTACAAAACAAGGATAAGACTACTTAACACATTGTAATAGTCATAGACTAGACATCAAAAAATGTGACTCTACTTTTGATTAGAGGGGTAACCTCCAGTCTCCTCATCTATAAAAGTAGAGACTTAGAATGGATCCTTTCCGTGCAGATCCTTAATTCTACCATTGTATTATTTTGTAATTGTTAATCAATAAATTCATTAAGTACCTACTTAGTGCCAAGCAGTATCTGTCATCAAATCAGGTAATCATCTATCAAGCATTTTAAGCACCTACTGTGTGCTAGGCACTATCCCAGGCTCTAGGGATTCAAATAGAAAGACTGAAATAATAAAAAGTAAGTGTTAAGGAGGAAGTTGCTTCTGCTCACCTCATCTATAGATTGGAAGTGTCAACTAGGGAAGGGTAAGGTTTGTCACCTTGCTCTGAATGATTTCCATATCTCTATAGTCACATGGAAAGAAGGACACCAGGCACAAGTTAGTCCTCCAGCCTAGGGACCATCACCTTACTCCACACCCCTTCCATTTACCTGAGACTCAATGGCCACTAATGTCGCCACTAAGTGCTCTTATCTACAGGAGACATGTGTACACTTCTCCCTACTCAATGGTCCATGTCTATAACCTTGTGATAAGATTGGAAAAGGACAAAGCCTTAGATGTTAACACTTGGCACTCTTAAAAAAAACCTCTGATTAATAAAAAACAAATACTGAAATCATTGGGCCTTTGGGAAATGGCAGTATAGCAGTATATGTAAGAGCCTTGTTTCACAAGACTTTCAGATGGGTCTCACCTTAAGTTAATTTGGCAACATTGGTAGTATTTATTTTCTACATGGGGCCTTGTCACTGTATTCTTACCAAAAGAAGATTTTTTGCTGAGACTTTGAGAAAGCCATAGTTCATAATGAAAGCTAATGGCTTCTGACTGATTTTTTTTTTCCTTCTAGAACTATAGCCTGTGATTTTAACACCTGGAAAAAATAACACAAAATGAGCTCTCTTAAATCAAAATCAAATATGGATTTTAAGGGTAAGGGAAAACTCCAATTCTGAAAACTGGAGTATACTAAAAAAGGAGAAAAGGAGAGAAGGAAGGAAGGAAAAGGGATAGAGAGAGGAGAAAAAAAGAGGGAGAGAAGGAAGAAAAGGAATAAAAAAGGAAGGAAGGAAGGAAGGAAGGAAGGAAGGAAGGAAGGAAGGAAGGAAGGAAGGAAGGAAGGAAGGAAGGAAGGAAGGAAGGAAGGAAGGAAGGAAGGAAGGAAGGAAGGAAGGAAGGAAGGAAGGAAGGAAGGAAGGAAGGAAGGAAGAAAGGAAGAGAGTGAGGAGAGAAAAAGAGGGAGAAAGGGAAGAAAAGGAAGGAAGGAAGGAAGGAAGGAAGGAAGGAAGGAAGGAAGGAAGGAAGGAAGGAAGGAAGGAAGGAAGGAAGGAGGGAGGGAAAAGGGATAGAGAGAGGAGAAAAAAAGAGGGAGAGAAGGAAGAAAAGGAATAAAAAAGGAAGGAAGGAAGGAAGGAAGAAAGGAAGAGAGTGAGGAGAGAAAAAGAGGGAGAAAGGGAAGAAAAGGAAGGAAGGAAGGAAGGAAGGAAGGAAGGAAGGAAGGAAGGAAGGAAGGAAGGAAGGAAGGAAGGAAGGAAGGAAGGAAGGAAGGAAGGAAGGAAGGAAGGAAGGAAGAGAGGAAAGGGAGAGAGAGAGGAGAGAAAGAGAGGGAGAGAGGGAAGAAAAGGAATGGAAGGAAGGAAGGAAGGAAGGAAGGAAGGAAGGAAGGAAGGAAGGAAGGAAGGAAGGAAGGAAGAAAGGAAGAGGGGAAAGGGAGAGAGAGGAGAGAAAGAGAGGGAGAGAGGGAAGAAAAGGAATAAAAGGAAGGAAGGAAGGAAGGAAGGAAGGAAGGAAGGAAGGAAGGAAGGAAGGAAGGAAGGAAGGAAGGAAGGAAGAGAGGAAAGGAGAGAGAGATGAGAGAAAGAGAGGGAGAGAGGGAAGAAAAGGAATAAAAGGAAGGAAGGAAGGAAGAGAGGAAAGGGAGAAAGAGAAAGAGAGGGGAGAGAGGGACAAAGGGAAGGAGAGAGGGAGGAAAGAGGAACTTTTTTACACACTTACCATTTACCAGGCATTATCCTGGGCACTAGTGATATAAATACAAGAAAAATGAAAGACAGCTTCTGCCCTCAAGGAGTTTATATTCTAACGGAAGAAGAAAACACAAAATTGAACTGAAAAGAGTCCCATGGGATGGAGGAATTAAGATAATTGGCACAGAGACATGATGTTGAAGTCCAGAGAGAGTTAGGAACAGAGCTCTGAGGAGAATGAAAACAATCATTGGGCCAATCTATAAAATGAACTTCCAGAAGGAACTGACCAATGGGAGAGAGAGGATGGGCTTTGAAGAGGGATGTAACAGGATAAGTAAGCCTCAGGGACAATAGATTGTTCCAAAGCAGGGGAGCTCTAGGTACTAAGGGAAATTCCCAGAGGAACAAGCAGTAAAGGAAGCATGGTTTTGAAGTCTAGAGGAAATCAGGAACAGGGCCAGGAAGGGCCTTCCAACATCTTCCTAGTTTAACTAGTTATTCCTGATAACTCATTTCCATTCTACTTCAGGAGTAAAAATACTTTTGAAATGTAATCCCCCCCAAAAAAAAGTTTGAATTATAGAATCCTTTGAAATCATTATTTTAATTTTTGCACCCCGTAATTTTTAGAGCCCAGAAGCAAAACCCTGGATACCCTGTCCTGGTTATATCCTTTCAAAAAAAAAAAGATGTTGGTTTTGTTTTTTTGGCAAGTAATTTATATATCTGATTCAAAAGGGAGGAGAGTATAAAATCACCCTCACACTGTAGGTCAAAGTGCTAACTTTTTCAAGATTTCCTCAGTAAAGTGCTTCTTAGAGAAGGAAGAAGATGGCCAGTGTGGCTGCTACAACTGGAGAACCTGAGGGCAACAAAAGGGTATGGACCTTGTCACCTTCCTCTTTCTTGCTGGGAGTTGGTCACACAATGCGGGTCCAATGTGAAGAGCTATTGAGTAAGGTAGTGATGTGGCATCTTATTGTATAGAGCACAAGCCTAAGTCAGGAAGCTGTCTTCCTGAGTTCAAATCCAGCCTTAGACACTTACTAGTTGTATGATCCTGGGCAAGTCACTAACCCCTTTTGCCTCAGTTTCCCCATCTCAAAATGAGCTGGAGAAGGAAATGGCAAACCCAAGAAAACCCCAAATGGAGTCACCACTAGTAGGACAAAACTGAATGACAACTATTGTTGAGAAGTCCCCAGTACTTTATTTCCTCCAGAGATGATATAAATAAATGAGATTATTTGAGTTATTTGAATACATCATATATTTCTGTATCTGTTAATTTTCTATATTAGACATTTTATTCAAAGGGTAAATGGAGGCTGGACCATACCTGGTTGGGGTCTAGTACTGTGAGTACCTATGAAAGAGCCAGTGGCTATTAGCACATTTGGGGAAATCCTGACCCAAGTTATACCATGAGAAAATTTAGAGATTTTCTTTGGATGCTCCATGTGGGAATAATGAACCCAAGGGAGAAATGACTTTTGGTTTAAATCTGCAAGCTCAGCCCTTATCCATGTGAGGTCAGAGTCTTGGAGGCCATCACGAACCTTATTTCTTTTATTTGTTCCACTGATTCCACTGATCTGAGGGCCCAGGAATCATCCCTGCTCCTCTCCCTACATGTTGCCTCCCTCGATTCTGATCTAATGCTGACCTTGCTCTGGCATGGCTAACATTTTCTATGATTAATATGTGGGTTGTTATGTTTTGTTTTTATCCCTCTTTTTCCATATACTTTTAGGGAAAGGCCCAAGAGGATATTTCTATAATTCTCCGGGTGTGTATATTTTTTTCTGTCTCTTGTCAAATATACCTGGCAGAATATAATGAAAGTACAGAAATCCCGATCTCATTTTCTGGAACAATCATTTTAGCCAGCTGTCCCCGTCCCATATTTAGTTTTTACTTCTGAATCCCTTACTGTCAATCAGCAGCAGCAGCTTTGAAAAAATTTCCCCTAAGGCAGGATTTCTGCATCCCAGAATCTTTGGCATTCTAACTAAGCCTATAGACCTCTTCTCAAAATAATGGTCTTCTGATGGATAAGATAAAATATATAGGATTAAAGGGAAATCAATTATATTGAAATATAATTATTACAATAATAATAATAATAGTTCATGGGCTCTAGCCTCCACCCCTAGGTTAAGAATATTTATTATAAATTCTTTAACTTTTGCCTAGGACTTAACTGATTTGCCTCTTCTGAGTAGATAAGATAGACTAAAATCATAATTAATAAGTCTTCAGAATCACTTAGTAATAGTAGCAATATTAACAGTGATGAATGCATTTCTATGGAATCCAGAATTGAAGAAATTAGTCTATAAATACTGCATTTACTTATTGGCCTATAAATGTAAGCTCTATGCCCCATATAGAGATAACCCATGATCTTACTATGTGATTTGTAAGACCTAGTTTTACAACGGTTCTGAAGATAAAGCCAATTTTGGAAGAAAGGAGAAGGAAGAAATAAAGAGAATAAGGAAGAAATAAGGAATAGAAATAAGGAGAGCGAAGAAATAAAGAGAATAAGGAAGAAACAAGGAAAAGGAAGAAATAAAGAGAAGGAAGAAATAAGGAGAGGGAAGAAATAAAGAGAATAAGGAAGAAATAAGGAAAAGGAAGAAATAAAGAGAAGGAAGAAATAAGGAAAGGGAAGAAATAAAGAGAAGGAAGAAATAAAAAGAACAAGGAAGAAATAAAGAGAAAGAAGAAACAAGAAGGAAGAAATAAAGAAAATAAGGAAGACGTAAGGTAAAGAAAAAAAGGAGAAATAAGGTCTGTAGCTCTTACAATCCTTCTTTAGGCAAACATATGCCATCAAGCTCTTAAGCAGATGTGACACCTGGTACCCACATCACGGTACAATCCATCATCCCATGAGTCATTACATCTCCACTCACTGCCATCAAGAGCCCCATCACCTCTGATATGACCTATGAGAGTGAAGGCTCTCTAAGGTAAAGGAATTATAAAAGGCATCCCTAGAAACTATCCCAGAGAAAAATCTTAAATCTATGAAGTTATACTTTCACTATAAAGACCAAATAATTTCCTAAAAAGTCCATGAAGTAAGAGTTTCATAGAATATTTTAATAGGAGTCTATAAATCAGCTATTAGATGCTCTTTGCACATTCCTTGTCTACATCCTGTTGTCGTTCAGTCATGTCTGCCTTTCATTAATCACAGTTGAAGGGGGTGGCCAAGATATTGGATTAGTGTGCCATTCTTTCTCTAACTCATTTTATAGATTGACTGAGGCAGATGGAATTAGGTGACTTACCCAGCAGTATACAGCTGGTTAGTGTCTGAGGCTAGACTTGAATTCAGGACTATGGGTCTTCCTGATTCCAAGCTGGTGCTTCATCTACTGTACCACTTAGCTTCCCAATGGGGATATAAATGTAACTAAAAAGAAAAACATTCTCTGTTCTCAAGGAACTTCAATTCTAATGGAGAAAGACAATGACAAATGGAAAAAGGAGAAATCAAGGTATTCTGCTCAGGGTCATGATTTTGAAGCCCCAAGGCCAGTCCTACTGTACACACACACACACACACACACACACACACACACACACACACACACACATACACACACACATACACACACATACACATACACACATACACACACATGCACACACACATACACACACATGCGCACGCACACACACATGCACACACTCACACACACACACACATACACACACACTCACACACACACACATCAGTTCTCTCCAAACAATAATATGAAGTTCAATTTGGATTTGGAGAAACTGAGTTTGAAATCTTTTCTCTCTTGTCTCCTGTCTCTATGAATTTGAATACGTGATTTAGCATCTATGAAATGTAGTATCTTCATTTATAAAATGGAAGAGCTGGATTTGATCATTTCCCTTCCTATTCCTGAGCTGTTCTTCTCCAGTCTTCCATTCAACAGATAATTATTAAGCACCAACTGTGTGCAAAAGCATTGTGCTAGGCACTGGGGAAACAAGAAGAAAAAAATGTGCCCTCAAAGAGCTTACATTGTACTGATAAGATACAAGACATATATAAATAAATAACGTATGTATGTATGTGTGTATGTACATTGTATATATGTGTGCATGCATAAACACACATATATCCATGTTTATATACACATATGTATATACATATGCACTCATAGCACTCATATACAGAGATATATACATTTATATGTAATATAGTGATTTCAAAAAGTGGAGGATGCTAATAACAGGGGAAATGAGTGCAAGTTTCACATTAAACTCTGAAAATCGAGATGCTAAGAAGGGGAAGTTAGGACTTCTTAACAAAGGGATGGAGAAGGGAGGTAGAATGTCGGATCCTGGAAGCAGCCACCAGACCAGTTTCAAAGAGTAGTTGAAGGAAGAAATACAGACCAAGTCTGAAAAGGTGGAGAGGAGCCAGACTGGGGGGGGGGGGACTTTAACCACCAGACACAGAGGGAGAGGAGACAAAAGAGAGCTGCTTGATCATTCAGCTCTCCTGCTATTTGCAAAGCTCTGCACATATAAATTCAATGTAACACGTGTTGAACTTTTTCCCAAATTTCATATACTAGATTGTGTCACCCAATAATGAAACCACGTTGTAGCCTCCCAGCAGAACGATCTTCATTTCTTTTTTCTGTTAACCTATGGGTTTCTCCATCAGCCTTTGACTTGTGTTTATGCAGCCAGAGTCTCCTTGGTACTCATCGGAAGGAATGTCATCCTTCTACAGAAAGTGACATTGGACTTGACAGTCAGCTTTCACAAAGGCAGCTGATGGGAAAGTACCAGGAGGAGCGGGAAGCTGCGGGGAAGAGAAGCGGACAAGCGTGTCATGAGATCTGTGCCCATCAGTGATAATTTTAGAAGTCACTCCGACATCAGATCACCTGCCATCGCTGATGCCTCGTTTTTTAAATAGGAAAGAAGGGAATGGGCAGGAAGTCAAGAGGACAGGTAATAAATGAGGAAGGGCAGGCTGGTCACTTGGGAAATGTTTGAAACCACCAGCTGATAGCCAAAATGCCCAGACACTGAGTGAGGCAGTGGGACAGCAGTGGAGAGAGAGGTGACATTGGGATTAGGGAGAACTGAGTTCAAATCTAGACTGGCACTTTTAATACCTGTATGATCAGTGCTAAATCACATAATCAGAGAATTCTCTAAGAAGACTAGAAACCAATTTCTTTTTTATTTATGTAACTTTGACAAGTGGAGAAAGACAGAATGAGAGAGAGAGAGAGAGAGAGAGAGAGAGAGAGAGAGAGAGAGAGAGAGAGAGAGAGAGAGAGAGAAAAGGAGGGAGGGAATGAAAGGGAGAAACAAAGAGAGAGACAAAAACAAAAACACACAGAGAGACAGAGACAGATAGAGACAAAAATAGTCAGAGAGAAGATCAGAAAGATAGAGAAACACACAGCTAGAGAGAGAGAGACAGAGATAGAAAGACATCCAGAAAGAGAGAAAGAGACAGCCACAGAGAGAGAAACAGAGAGAAGAAGGAAGGAAGGAAGGAAGGAAGGAAGGAAGGAAGGAAGGAAGGAAGGAAGGAAGGAAGGAAGGAAGGAAGGAAGGAAGGAAGGAAGGAAGGAAGGAAGGAAGGAAGGAAGGAAGGAAGGAAGGAAGGAAGGAAGGAAGGAAGGAAGGAAGGAAGGAAGGAAGGAAGGAAGGAAGGAAGGAAGGAAGGAAGGAAGGAAGGAAGGAAGGAAGGAAGGAAAGAAGGAAGGAAGGAAGGAAGACGACGTGAGAAGATATGGGAAGAGAAAGGGACAGAGAGAGAAAGAGGGAAAGAAACAGGGAGAGAAGCAATAAGGTGCAGCAGTGCAGAAAGGGCTGGCATTAAAGTCAGGAAAACCTGATGCTAAATGCATCCTAAAGAAAGGCAAAACAACTAGTTTCACATTTCAAATGCTAGTCTCTGGAGCTTCCAGGATGGGTGACCTTGGGCACTGGCCTTCTTTGGGTCCCAGGGGATTCTCCAAAGATATATTACAAAGTTGTTGAATCAATGGAGAGAATCCCCACATTAGGAATCCCATTTAAGATCCTCCACTGGGAGTTAGGAGAAAGGAAGAAATGGAAGAACGGTACATGTAGATGACGACATTTTCAGAAAGGAACCTCTCACCGGACATAGATGTCCATCTCGGGCTCAGGAGACAGGGCCTGGATTCTAAGCCTCAGCCAGCCTAATTACTCCTTGAGACAAATGGCAGCATCAAAGTCAGATTTCCCACTTGACTGTGAGATGCCAGGACATAAAGCAGACCTTGCCTACTCCCTTCCACTCTGCAGTCCGACATGAAAGTTACAAGTTCGAATGTTGATGCTGGGAACCTTCTAAATGCCCCATTGTCTGGGAACAGAGGGACAATCCGGGCTTTGTGCCGCCCAGGCATTTTTCATCAAACCCTGATCCCTGAAAAGCCCCGGCAGCTCAGAAGGACTGTTGTCTTTCTCCTGCCACAACACTAGCAACATATCTCACCCTTGGACAGCGGCCTACTCAGTTCCCATTCACAGATTCCTCAGGAAAACCATTGCCCCCAAAGCTCCCGGCTTTGTCAAAAGAATTATTGGAAGTGGAACTTGTGAAAAAAAAAAAAAAAACCCTGCTATGCAACGTGAAGACAGACAATAATGTTTTGTATCCCATTCCTGTTTGATGTGTGCTGATGGGAATTAATCATTTTAGTTAACAGAATTGCTCTTTGTTATGTAAACTTTGTAAAGTCAGCCTCATGTGACCCCTCTCTTTGCTGGGTCCACTGTTCCAAACTGTCATCTTCCTGTAGGCAGTCATATTCCTATGGCAACCCCTGAGACTGACTTACCATTTAACCCCAAGGTTCTTACCAGCCATTGGGTCAGAACCCAAGCCAAGCCAAAATGAAAATACTGTATATATCTACCCACAATACCAAGCTGCATCCCCCATGAGCCACTCTTGGTGAACAAAGATTTTTATTTCCATCTCTCTCTTTAAAAATAAATTGATTCCACTTCAATAAAGCTACCTCTATTGAAATGTTCACAGCCAAATGTATCTTTATCAGGAAAACACAACACTGGATGCATTTGAACAGCAGGATAGATTAAAAATGGAGAATTTGATTTCTTTAGAACAAAGCGATAGCTGCAGGCTGGAAGGGGGAGGGAGGCAGGATGGTATTTGTAGAGAGGATGCTTCAGAGGCAAATAAAGGTTTTCCCTGAATTTCTGACTCGTCTACATAGCTCTAACCTTCAGCTCATTGCTGACTTGGGTCAGTCTCTATTGTACTAATCCTTTTTACAATAGGATTGATGGTAGGGTTGTACAAATGACATACCCACCTTCACTCATATCTCCAGAATCATCAAGGAAAAATGCTTCTATCTGTTCTTGCCCCTCTTGGTGGTAAGCCTGCATCCTTCTGAGAAGAGACATCCTACGATCCAGATCTAGAACGGACTTCAGACTTGATCAAGGTCACTTAGCAGTGACCTCTAAGTAGACCTTGTAAAGCCCTTGCAGCAGTAGGAATGAATTATCATGGATTTTGAAATAGTATTTTCATGGTTTTCCCATTTTTTCTGATCTGATTCACAGATACTTGAAAAACTCCTATTCTATATTCCTAAATATTTTGCTTTTGAGTCCCCTAAAGGTGATAGGAGAATCAATATAAATCATTATCAATATGGCCCATGGAGACACAGACTGTTTTCTCCTTTCTTTGTACCCCACAGCTCAGTATAATGCCTTGAATATGATAGATGGTCAACAAATACTTGTTGACTTGACTTAGATGGAGAGACCGGAAGAGGTATGTACTAAGCAAGTCAAACCACATCACCATCTCAACCCCATCTTCCCTCACACCCCGAAAGAGATCTCCTAGGAACCCCAAAGCCTGGAAACAGCAGAGTCCTCCAGATTAATGGTCCTACTTCCAATGAACTGCACAACTATTATGGGGGGAGCAATCACTCAGAAGGGGAAGTCTGCTTTCTTTGCCATCACCACCAGCTACTGACCAGCTGCCATCATCAACGAGGCAGGCCGGCCCAAGAGCCCCGGAAGGGTTATAACCCCCAATCCTGATTCCAGGCTAACCTCCTCCTTACCTCACACCAGAACCCCAAGAAGTAACCCTTGTGGAGACACCACCCGGAAAAGTTTCTGCCGGTTCTCCCTCAACAGCCACAACTATTGAAGACGGACATGGAAAACAGCAAAGTTCTCGGTATCATCAAGTGATTCAACATCAGAAACGGATATGATTGTACCAGTGGAAAGAACACTAAAAGGCTGCATTGCCAGGTGTTTTTCTGCTGCATCTTGAGGACTTCTCATTTGGGGCTCCAAGTTCCTATATGTATGGTCTTCTCCCATTATAATGAGAGCCTCCTGGGGCACACTGTCTTGTTTTCTGCTTGTTGGGTTTCTTTTTTATTTCCTATCCCTACTTTGAGTATAGTAAATGTTTAATAATATGATATGAAAAACACATATTAAGGACCTCCTATGAAAAGAAAGATCTTTTCTACCCTTAGGGAGCTTTACAATCTAATGGCAGAAGACTTTTATTCATTCAAAAATTGTATTTATTTTGTATATACATTTGTGAGACAGTCAATAGAGAGCCAGTCTTGGAGTGAGAACAACCTAAGCTCATGGTACTCTGGCACTCACACACACTGGTAGAGAGAAAAAGGCCTGAGACTACGATTCAAAAGACTCCGGTTCCAACCTCAGTTCTCCTTCCAAGTGGCTATTTAACCATGAGCGAATCCATGCAGTGCCCCAGCAACTCCCTAAGACAAAATAATAATTCTCACATTTGTACTTCCAAATTGTAGGATAGATTCATAAAAATGGGGAAAGACTAGAATACAGGCTCTCTACACAAAGAGATCAATGGGGGGAGAGCAGGGAGTAGAGGGGGAGGCTGAAAGAAGTAGCAGAAGATAGGAAAAGTTCTTCAGAAATTTCCTGTATCAATGAAAACATTTCTTGTTATTTGGTCATTTCAGTCGTTTTGGACTCTTTGTGACTCTATTTGGGATTTTCTTGGCAAAAATTCTGGACTGGTTGCCATTTCCTCATCCAGCACATTTTACAGATGAGGAAACTGAGGCAAACAGGGTTAAGTGACTTATCCAGGATTACCCAGCTAGTAAGTCTGAGGCTGGATTTGAAAATGGGAAGATGAGGCTTCCTGACTCCACGTCCACTATGTCATTACCCAGCTTCTAGATATCTGGTTTTTAAAAACTATATTTATTTAAATGCAAAAGAGGCAATGTATACAGAGTTAAAGGACCTGGGTTAGAATCCCACCTGAGCTGTTCACTACCTGTGGGACTTTAGGGAAGACACTTCATCCCCCTGGGCTATAGTTTTTTTGTCTGTAAAATGATTAGGTGATATCTGAGGTTCCTAGAACAGGAGTTCTAGATCTGTGACCTCCCATGAGTTCATAGATGTTCCCCAAGGTCATACAAAGATTGCTGCTTACTTTAAAAATGGAGCAAGAAGCCAACTGGTGAAAGGAGGCAGGAGGACCAGATTGTTTAATTGGCATCCATCTTACCCTCTTGGAGGCTAAGAGAAAAAGCCCTTGCCGATTTCACACAGCCTGTATCTTCCATCTGAGTGGAACAAGATTAAAGAGCTGACCCATGCATTAAGCACAATTGATAATGCTCTGATTTCTCCAGTGGGCAGCAGCCTCGAAGTGTTTGCTAAGTACACCATTCCACTGTAACATTAGCTGCGTCTTCTGCGCCCTCCCAACCTTATTGAGAGCTGATAACAAATACTGTACAATGCTCTTGTTCACCAGCTGCAGGGAAATACTGTCATTCCTCCAAACGGAGAACCCAGTCATTGGAAAACTTATCTGCAGAGGTATCTGCCGGTCCCATCGAATGTTCTCTGGTAAACAGGTAATCTGAACTCCCAGGGTTTCTGCAAACACACATGGGAGGCTGGCCTGCCAGGTGGAGGGAGATTTAGAGGAGAGGAGGTCAGCTCCTGAGGACACAGCTCACCTGTTTCAGGCTTTAGATGCTCAGCAGGCTGGCTGTTGATCAGGTTCTGATTAAAAAACAAAAAAAGCTCCCTCACTGAGTAGTTAACTTGGGCCCAGAGGAAATTAAGTCTTTCTAGGCCTGCAGAATTATTCCACAGAAACCTCCCCAGCAAGAGGGCCAAAAAGGATGCTGATGAGGAAGGCTGCAGCTGAGAATTCCCAAAGGAAGACTTCCTCCTACAATTGTCGACCAATATGGTACTGGCTAGAAATAGCGTTACCTTTCCAATGTCTTTTGGACCATGCTATAAAGAATGGAATTTTTAATAATAAGTTATATAATATATAATATAATATTTGTATAATATATAATATTATATATTATGATGTAATATAATATATAATAATAAATTATAAACGTGATAGTCATCAACAAATCATAATGTACAAAAGATCGAGCATAATAATACCATTGTTACCCTTCTCTGTGTCCAGTTCAAAATTGAAAGAGTAACCATCTTGAAGAAGAAAAGAAAGTTCTGTGAATTCATCAATGTTTTTGTCCTGTTTTCTTTCAAATTTTCAATGTTTTCTCTTTCCTTGGGGCCTCTGGGTTTTCTCCAGAACTCATCCCAAGCACCACATGCTCCATGAAGTTTTTCCCAAGGCCTTCTAGCTACTCGCACCCAATACCCACTATGTATGCTGATTTGCATCCATGTTCTCTTTCCTGTTAAAATTTAATCAATTAGACAGCAAGGACTGTTTCAAATTTTTTTCTTTGTACCCATAATCCAGTGTCTGGCACATGGAAGACACTTAATAAAGAATTGTTGATGAACAGGAACTTTCAACGTGGAAATACCCTGTGCCTCATTTGCAACCTGTAATCTTATAGAGCTGTGAAGGAGAAAGGTTAAGTGACTTGTCCTTGTTCCCATAAGCTAAAATGGACCAGAAGCAGACCTTGAATTCAAATTTCCCTTTCTCAAAATTTGGTCCTCTGTTTGCAATGGCATAATGCCATTTCTGTCTCCCAAAGATAACGTATTCTGTATCTGTACAATGAAAATAAACTCATTATTGCATTGGCTTCCTTGTAATGGCAATAAAGAAAAATTCCCAGAACGTTGAGTGGATGCCTTCTGTTAGATTCATGGACAGACATGATTGAAGATCATTTGAAGATGGAAGATGGGCTGCAATCTGAATAAATGAACAGAATACCCATATGAGTGAGAACACAGACACTTCTAAGTGTTGAGTCCTCAAATATTAGAACAAATGGATTTCATTTAATTCATCAGATATTAATTTCTTCATTTTTAAAAGGAAGATTTCTTAGAGTCACAGATCCAAAGTTAGGAGGCCCTGAAGGGTGATTCACAGAAGTGATAGACATAGGATTCTGGATATCCCAGATATGGGAACTCCAAGGTCATTCATTGTTCTCTCAACTTTGCTTGGCTATATCTTTATTAGAGAGAATATATATATATATATATATATATATATGCACATATATATATATATACATATTTCTAGTAGTCAAGTTATCATTAAATAACTTATTTTGAGAAAGGAGGGAATAACTTTTAAATTTCACAAACAAAAAATTTTTTTAGGTTTTCTAACTTGAGGGAAGAACAGACGACTGGGCCTCTCATTGTAATTGTGCTCCATATTTCTCCCAAACCATCACACCATACACACACCCCAGACACAAATGGTGTTATGAGTCCCTGGGTGCCAAAGTTTAGAAAGACAAACAGTCCACGAAAAAGGAGGTCTTGGAGGCAGCTGTATTGAAGGAGTGGCAGCCGCCATAACTGAAGACCAATGAAAGGGACTTTTAGAAAAAGTGCATTACCAAACAGTGGCATTTATTATCCCACTGATTCCATTATTCTTCAATATTTTCTTTTTCCTCGTGTTGAAAAATGAGACTGTTTCCCCAAACATAGCACCTAGAAATATTGGAAGTTTCCACTAAAGCTTCTCACCACTTTGTTTTTCTTTGGGGGTGAAAATTGCCATCAAGAGAGGGGTTGTCCCACGCAGCTGACCTCCAGACCTTCTTTTTATGAAGAAATCCTTTTCCAATAGATGGCACTAGCGTGTTTAGATAAGATGCTGACATTCCTCCAAGGGGAAATTTAAAAAACCCTCATAAAACCTCCTGCCAGCCATTCCAAATAGACATTGTTCCCAAATTATCAACAAGGCTTTCTTAGACTGTGTAGGTTTCTGTAACTCAACTTTAATTTTCAAGTAGTGTTTCTCAAATATATATATTTCTAAAACTCTGATTGAAAGCCACTCCTCTTTGACTTCTGGCCTTCCTAGAATATGGGGGAGTATTTGTTTGGGATTTAAAATTTAAGAGTAGAGTTGTCTTTATTTTTTGACTGTAGTGAGACTTGTACTAACTATAGGAAAATTGTTTCTAGCTAGTTGGGGCAGAGGAGAGCCCTCAGCTTATTCTGCCTGTTGCTATTGTTTTATATGTAAAGTTATAATTTTAATTTATTTAGGATTGGAGGAACAAGTGGTAACAGCCATGATAGGGCAAGGACCCAAGACAGTCCTTTCCTGGCAAGAGAAGGGTACCCAGTTTGGATAACCTGCTAGTTCTTTTTCAGTGTCTGGGAGTTTATACCAACTGTCCTCATACGGGTGAGGAGGTCACCTTCACCTCAGAGAATTCCTGGTTTCCATGAGCTTCTTGCCTGATCCATTCAAATATTAGTCCCCCTGCTGCAGTTATTGCATATGACTAAACAACAGCAAAATACAATAAACATATGTTATGTTTATTTTATTTCCATCGATAGAATGTAAGCTTCCTGGGGGCAGGTCCATTTCATTTTTTACTTTTTTCCCCTAGTTACAGGTGCAATATCTAGTTGTTGTTTAGTCACTTCACACTCTTTATGACCTCATTTGAGGTTTTATTGGCAAAGACACTGGAGTGGTTTGCCATGTTCTTTTCTAACTCATTTTACAGATTAGGAAACTGAGGCAAACAGAGTTAAATGACTTGCCCAGGAAGACACAGATAGTGTCTGAGGCCAGATTTGAACTCAAAAAAATGAGTCTTCCTGACTCCAGGCTTCCATCCCCTCCTCCACCTAGCTGCCTGGTACCTTATCTAATTTTTGTTATCTAGTTGATGTTTAATAACTGTCAGTTTATTGGCTGATTAATGGATGATGGCCCAGTCCCTCACACAAGTGATACTCTATGTGTGGGATGTACTCCCTCCTCCCTACATGACCCAAATATTTTTTGGCATATTAATCAAATATTTTCATTTAATGGACACCAAAAAAAGTGTGTAGAGAGGACCAGACCATACCCTAGGACCCGGAAAACTTAGTTCTGCCTCTAGTTAGCTTTGAATCACTGGACATGTCCCTTATTCTCTTTCCGAGTAAGCTTATTTATCTAGAGAGTGAGGGGTTAATGTGACTTCAAGATGCCCCAAACTCTAGAATTCTGTTCTATAGGAGAGTGTTGTGATATTTTGCCCCCTCTTAATGCCTTCATTTATTTGAAAGGTATCCTTTGCAATAAGGAATGTTCCTTTTTCTTTCTTCTAGAGACCAGGAGTTGAATCCTGTCCTGGGGTCCCTCTGGGAGCATCTTGCCAATCATTTGGTAATTCCCATTGGCACATGCTTGTTGATTTTATCTTCGAGTTACAGAAACTGGTCAGAAATTAGTCTGATTTATGAAGCACCTCCTTGTGCCATTCACTGTGCTAAGCCCTGAAAATATGAATCACCAAGGATAGGGTCACTGATGTGGGACCTCTGTGTTTATTCAGATCCCTTCTCTAATTCTGTGACCATAGAAAAGTCATCTAAATTCTACCTGCCTCAGTTTATCTATATATTAATACAATCCCCAAGGGTATCTAGATAGGGTAAGGGTAGGATACCAGGACTGAAGTCAGAAAAATCTGAGTTCAAATCTGACCTCACACACTTACTAGCAAGTTACTTAGCCATCTTGGTCAAAGTTTCCTCATCTGTAAAATGAACTGCAGAAGGAAATGGCCAACCATTTCAGTACAGTTCCCAAGAAAACCCCAAAAGGAGTCATAAAGAGTCAAATCTGGCTGAAATAAGTAAACAAGAAAATATAATCTGCAGGGCTTTTCAGGCTCAGCTCAAGGATCACTTCTAACAGGAGACTTTCCTAATTCCTTCCCATTTGTAATGTTCCTTCCTGTCTATAGAATTACTCTGTCTTTATTATAATTTCTTCTCCATCTACATTTTCTTTCCCCCTCAAATAGAAGGTAAGCTGCTGAGGGCTGGGTCTTTTTTGTTTTTGACTACAATGCTTTACATGTAATAGGTGTTTAATAAATGCTTACCAAAGTGATAGGATTCTAGAACTGATTCAGAGGTCAGAGCTAGGAGAAAACACCTATCACACTTATTTGTGTGTGTGTGTGTGTGTGTGTGTGTGTATTTATACATATTTATGTGTGTAGTATTTGTATAAGTCATATATCCATATATATGTATATATATATATATATATATATACATATATATGGAAGATAAAGAGGGATACAAAAAGAGAGACAGAGACAGAGAAAAATAGAGAGAATGAGATAGAGCAAGAGAGACACAGAGATAGATAAACAAACATAGACACAGTGAGGGAGAGAGGAGAGAGAGATCAGGGATAGAGATAGAGAGAGTGAAAGAGAGACAGAGAGAGTGAGAAAGAGAAAGAGACAGACAGACAGACAGACAGAGAGAGAGACAGAGAGAGAGACAGAGAGACAGAGAGAGAGAGACAGAGACAGAGACAGAGAGACAGAGACAGAGAGAGAGAGAGGAGAGACAGAGACAGAGAGAGAGAGAGAGTGAAAGAGAGACAGAGACAGACAGAGAGAGACAGACAGACAGAGAGAGAGAGAGAGAGAGAGAGAGAGAGAGAGAGAGAGAGAGCATGCCAGAAAAAAAAAGGACAGAGAAAGACAGAGAGAATGAGAAACAGAGAAAGTGAGAAACATCAAGAGAGAGACAGAGACAGACAGACATAGACACAGAGTGGGAGAAAGCAGGAGACAGGGACAGAGATGGAGATGGAAAGAGTGAAAAAGAAAAAGACAGAGAGACAGAGAGGGCTAGAGAACAAAAAAGAGAAAATTGAGAGACACAACTACAAAGAGAGAGAGTGAGAAAGAGAGAATGAGAGAGACAAAGAGAGCCAGAGAGAGTTAGAGATGGAGAGAGGGAGACAGAGACAAAGACAGAGAGAAACAGAGAGCAAGAGAAAGATAGCGAAACAGACAGAAACAGAGTGGGAGAGACACACACAGATGAAAAGAAATAAGAAATGAGGTAGGGAAAGGGGGAAGAGAGAAAGAAAGAGAAAGGGAGCAGAGAGGGGGAAAAAAGAAGAGAAAGAGACAGAGAGAGCACATAAGACAAAAGTGGCCTTTCTCGTGTACAAGTTGAGCCTGAAGTAAATTGCCTTCAGTCAAACAAGAAATCATATGCCCTGGAAAGGTGAGTCATAACATAGTTCCAATAAATAAAGTGAATCCAGGTGTTTCTATGGAACAGAACTGTAATGGTATTTTCACCAAACAAAATCCACATTTGTGGCTGCATGTGAATAGGAGTTGCTGTCCCAGTAAATATGGAGGTACACAATGATCACAGGCTGGCAGTAAGGACTAAGGGGCCGTGGTAATGAAATTACATTGTTCCGAATCTCATCCACAATGGACTCTCATGCAGCGCCTGAGAACTGGAGAGAGAAAACAGGAGTGGAAGGGAAGAACAGCACGTGTCGAGTGATAAGGATTTTCCAATTATACTTAATATGTGACTTCCATAAATCATGGACTATTTCCTGATCTGAAGATCTGGAGCTGTGGGCTCTGTGCATTTTTTTAGATATGTTCTAAGAGATTGCAAGTAGGGACTTGAGGAGCCGATTGAAACCCCAGTAGAGATAAGCCACCTGTGTGCGTGAAGGAAAGGAGGGGTTCATCTAATCTGTCCACCACTTGAAAGGAAAGGAAGATACTGTTGGCATTTCCATTAAAAATGTATTATGGCAGTGGTTGCAGAAGACCAAAGGCAAAAAAGAATGATTTAACAGACTAATCAATCTCCCCGAACTGCTTTCTCAAATTCTGTCATCGTTTCTAGAACAGCAGCTGTCTCTTAAAAGGAGGGGAAATGGATCGTAGACACTGAGCTGGAAGAAATCTTAGAGATGACGCTGTCCAGCACCCCTAATTTTACCGAAGAGTTACTTAGGCCTAAAAAGAATTGGCCCAAAGCCCCACATCCAATTAGTAACAGAGGAGGTATTCAAAATCAAGTCCTGAGCTTCTTACACCAACTTCTCTGACCAATGTACCACACTGCCGGGATTAATTGATTTCCACTGGGTTTGGAGCGTAGGCCTTAGATATCTGATATCAACTTGGATGAGCAAGGGAAAGCCAGGCAAGGAAAGTCTAATCCATTCTTGTGCTACATTTAAGAGAAAGGAAAGACATCGCTAAGCTGAATGGCTCTGTCACTTACCATCTGTGGGACTGGAGGCAAGCCATTTCAGCCCTCAAAATCCCAATTTCATAGGTTCATAGATTTCCAAAAGAAAATGCCCACAAAAACATAGAATCTAACTCCTCATTTTATAGGTGAGGCTGGGAGAAGTGGGTAATTCATTTGAGGCACATAGAAATATTCATGTTTGTTGAAAATGAATTTATAATCAACTTCCTGAGCTTCTTCTACCTTCTTCCCCCATAAATACTCTTTGATGCAGTAGTTCTGGCCTCCTGGATGTTTCATTGACAAGACATTCTATCTCTCAGATCTGGGCATTCTCTCTGGCTGTCCCTCATGCCGGGCAAACTCTCTCTCCTCCATTCTGATTAATGAGCTCCCTCCCTGTTTTCCTTTAAGTCCCAATTAAAACCTCACTTCCAATAGGAAGCCTTCTCCAATCCCTCTTAGTCCCAGTACCTTTTCTCTATTAATTATTTCTTTGTATACATTTGTTTACATGTCGTTCCTCCCCCTCCCCATTAGATTGTAAGTTCCTTGAGGACAGAGGTTGTCTCTTGCCCAGAATGCACAGTGCCTGATACAGAACAGGTACTTAAGTGTTTGTGAAATTGAATTAACATTTTTTCAAATAGTATAGATCAGTGGTCCTCAAACTTTTAAAATAGGGGGCCAGTTGACTGTCCCTCAGACTGTTGGAGGGCCGGACTATAGTAAAAACAAAAGCTCACACTGTCTCTGCCCCTCAGCCCATTTGCCATAACCTGGTGGGCCCATAAACATCCTCAGCGGGCCACATCTGGCCTTCAGACCGTAGTTTGAGAACCCCTGGTATAGATTATACTACATTCATTCTTTATCCTATGAATTTGGGGGAAACCTTTGGACTAATGAGAATAATAACTAGCATAGGCATAGTACTTTAAAGCTTGCAAACTGAATGTGTTTGCTTGTTTTCAATAGCTGAAAATTGAGTTACAGTATGAAATAAGATTCTACTTCCTAGTGTCTTAGGTGATAAATTTATGAAAGCTCAGTTCTGGAAATGCAAAATAGGAAAATCATTCTTGAGTTAGCATTTCTCATTGATTCCCCAGGGGAAGGGAGAATTTTAATTGCATTGGGAACCTCAGAGATAATTAAGAGTTGTCATTTGAACCTGTAAATTAAGGACAGTATATATCAAGTTTTGGCTTTGCGCTGTGTTCAGTGAATAGACTCTTTGTGCTTTTCAATCCTAGCTGGTATTTTCAGACTGTCATGTATAACTCTCATTTGTCTCATGTTGGTTTGAGTTAATGAATGTCATCCCTGGATATAAACTCTGTGGCATCCTACCTCAGAGACAAGCCCCTAGTGTAACCAGAATCATGTCCCACAGCCGTTGCCACAGAGGGAATCTTTAGGTAGTATTTCTAATTAACAGAGCACCAAACTTCCCAGCCTTATTACAGCATCTCCTTTTCTACTTATCTCCTGCCTTTAGATCTCTGTACCAATGTTCTTCTGTATGTGGAAGATACTACTTCCTTCCCTCCATTTCCTAGCATTCTGGCTTCCTTTAAGACCTTCGCTTCCTTCAGGAAGCCTACCATGAGTCCCTGTGGCAATAATGTTCTCCCTCTTTTGAAATGGCTTTGTGTCATTCATTGTATATCTAATGTATTTACTTCTCTGATTAAGTTCTGCACTACTCTCCCTTTCCAGTACGATATAAGCTCCTCGAGGACAGGTTTTGTTCTGTCTGGTCTTGCCTTTGTACCTCAATGTGGGACACAATGCTTGCACAGAAAGAGAGTGTAAATGCTCGTTTAGTTGAACTGTTAAATCACAAAAAACAGTCAAGTGGCTGAAAGTTGTTTCTACTTTTTCAAGTGTTTAATCATTTTTTAATCATTTTGTTCTCTTTCGAAAGTAAGTTCCCTATGCTATTCATTTATACCTTCTAATTTTCTATCTGAAATCCATTGCATCTTGTTCACGGGCAACTTGCAATTATGACAGTTATAACTAGAGTGAAAAATAAAAGAAGAAAGAAAGAAAGAAAGAAAGAAAGAAAGAAAGAAAGAAAGAAAGAAAGAAAGAAAGAAAGAAAGAAAGAAAGAAAGAAAGAAAGAAAGAAAGAAAGAAAGAAAGAAAGAAAGAAAGAAAGAAAGAAAGAAAGAAAGAAAGAAAGAAAGAAAGAAAGAAAGAAAGAAAGAAAGAAAGAAAGAAAGAAAGAAAGACTAGAGTGGAGCAATTCAGGCTTTCCAGGATACCTCAAATTAGAAATTAGAAAGCTCATTTAGCTATAAAAGCAACAATACTTACCATCTATTTAGCAAGAATAATTAGCTAAAATAGGAAGATACTAGGTATTGCTATTTGTGAACTCCTATGGTAATTCCCCTTCTTGCCCAAATATATTTGTATTCATTTCTTCTTGTTCAATTTTCATATCATGAGTTATAAAGTTGACTTGCAGGTACACTGTCCTAGGATCCAAAAGACACTCAAGACTAAATACTTGTTCTCTCCCCCTCTCCTGAAGACAAAGGATGAAAGTTCTGATTTCACCCATGACCTGGACAGTTGAATAGCTAGAAATGAGTAGACACTGCGGTGGAAGGGATATCTAACCCTTTCTGTCCCCTTTCTCTCAGGCCTCCGTCAATCATGCTACCATTTTTGTAGAGCCCTTTCCAACCCTTGTACTCTACTTAGTTTGGGCTACTTTAGGATAGGGGCTCCAGGAAGTAGATGGGTTCAGCCTTTGGGACATCCCTGTCCATATCCTGGCCCATTTTTCAACACAATCCACAAAGGAGCCCACCATTGCTGTAACTATACCAGATCCTGCCCCTCTCCAGCCTCCTAGGGCTCCACAGACAGGCATTAGGCCAAAAGATTGTTTTTTCATTTTAAAGCAAGTGTTGGCTACTTAAAAAATGTTGATACTCTGTGACTTTCCCTTC
Source organism: Sminthopsis crassicaudata (assembly GCF_048593235.1). Classification (NCBI taxonomy): domain Eukaryota; kingdom Metazoa; phylum Chordata; class Mammalia; order Dasyuromorphia; family Dasyuridae; genus Sminthopsis; species Sminthopsis crassicaudata. The sequence goes on from NC_133617.1 coordinate 728,085,502, forward strand.
TAGTCTTGGAACTACATGCTTTTTAAAGGAAATAATGGAAGGAGGAATTTTAGAAATGATGGAAAAATCCATCAGAAATTCTTCATATTTAGCTAATTTGATAAAAACTAATTAAATAGAATTCAGCCGTTGATTAAAAGATGGCTTCAATGCAGAGGTATGCTAGATCACACCTGCAACTCTTGAGCTCTAAGCAGACCCAAAGAGTTGATGGTTAAATTTCCAGTGGGAACATTTACACCTCGGAAATTGGCAGATAGCACAAATCAGGGCTTGATTTATTGTTCTGTTGATTGTCTAGACTTGAGAAAATATTTATAATGTAGACTAAACTTAAAAGTATAATTCACATTTATGGGTTGTTAAAAATTTGTCAGCACCCCCCTCCAGCAATGGGATCTGAACAGGCCTTCATCGGAGAAGAGAACTACTGCAGCAAACCCACCCCAGCATCATCCTCCAGCCCGATCCCTCCAAGGCAGCTCTGCCTGCATTGTCTACAGAGTTGTAACAGCCGTAAAGACATATTTCCATCCAGTCACCTTCTATTCTGATCTCAGGGTGGCATTTGACACTATGAATCATTCTATTCTTCTTGAATTTCTAAAGAACACTGTCTGCTTTTACACAAAACCATAAATCATTTTGATTTCCCCAATCAGACTTCTCTTACAAATAGCATTACGTATGTTCATGGGGATTCACTTTCTCTTCCTGGGTGGGAACTTGGGTATTACACAGGGTTCCTTTGAATTTTTGCTTTTCGTTATTGCCAATATCTGAAAAGACAGCATCTGTTTTTATTATTTTTTTTTTATTTCTGGGTTGAAAGTTCATAGATCTTCCTATGAATCAATTCAGCCAGGACCAACGGCTATTTATTCTGAATTGCCTGTGAGCTATACAGGTGTGACCAAGAGATCCATCTCCATTTATTCATTCCCCCAAAATGGGCCATTACATTAGGCACTCTGAGAGACATAATGATGAGATATAATGGATAAGGAACAAAGTTTATTCCCAAGGGAATTTACAACCTAACAAAAGGAAATTTTCCATGCATGTGGATTGAATTATAAAGATGGCCTACAACAAAGTGAGCCAAGAGTGCGTTCAGAAAGTTGTGGGTCAACAAGATCTTTCTAGTTCCTGAGTTCTAGTATGTCCAGACCTACATCCTGGCTGTCTTTATAACCCAAACTCAATCAGACTTAGAAGAGGAGCTGTAAATTATTTGACTTTGAAGAAGAGAACCAAATTGAACCTTTATATAATTCCCAAAGCTCAAGATGCTGTGTATTGCCTCCTACACAGACACTGGTTTTTAGTGTTGAACTTACTAAATAGATACTATCAGATTCCATGGCAGGGGAACATAAAGAAGAAAATATAGCTTTCATTAACTAAGAGGGATGTGACCAGTTTAAATGTATGTACCCCTAAAATATCTAAATATCTTGACATTTCTATTAAAAATTTTATTTACTTTATTTTTAATTCATGGTATAAAATAAGCATTTCTATAAAATAATAAAAAGATGATTGCACATGGAATTGTAAATCTATTATGTATAACTTGCTATTCCTTTGAAATGTATTATAAAGTTATCATATAAATTTCTTTTTCCCCCTTTTTTCTCTCCCCATCCCTGTGCTAGAGATGGCTACTGTTAAGCACACACACACACACACACACACACACACACACACACACACACACACACACACATCCACTTCTTCATCATCATCATCATCATCATCATCATCATCATCCCGCCATCTCCAAAGGCTTAGAGAGAAAGGAGCTGGAGCCTTCAACTACATAGAAGTGTTAGTATACTCAAAGGATCTCACTGATATTGTAAAAATAAGAAAAAAGGCTGATAAAAGTATTGAATTTGCTAAAGCAAAAGTTCTTAACCTACAGTCCCTGCTTATCACCATCACTATTAGCAAAAGGCAACTAGGTGTTATAGTGAACAGAGTTCTGGACTTGTACTAGGAAGATTTGAAGTTCAAAACCAGTTTAGATACTGGATGTATGATTCAGGTCAAGTCACTTAACCCCTGGGTGCCTCAGTTTCTTCATCTATAAAATGGAAGGAAGAGCTTCACAGGATTATTGTAATGATCAAATGAAATAATAGGTTCAAAGTGCTAAACTTGAAGAACTTTATAAATGCTAGTTAGTAGTTTAGCTGATGTTTTGATAGCTGCAATAACAGTACTAGTAACAGTGGTACTATTGGTACTGGTGGTAGAAGTAGCAGTAATAATAATAATAGTGGTAGAAGTAGTAGTATAGAACTATTAGTACTGCTGCTGCTAATGATAGTAGCAGTAGTAGTAGTAGTAATAGTAGTAATAGTACCAGTAGTAGTAGTAGTAATAGTAGCAATAGTAACAGTAATAGCAATAGTAGCAATAGTAACAGTAATAGCAATAGTAGCAATAGTAGTAGTACTAGTAGTAGTAGTAGTGGTGGTGGTAGTGGTAATTATAATAGTAGTAGTAGTAATTGTTGTAGTGGTGATAGTAGTAGTAGTAGTAGTAGTAGTAGTAGTAGTAGTAGTAGTAGTAGTAACTGTGTTTAGATTTCAGAGGTCCATGAATTTTGATAGGAAAAAAATGTCTCATTAGTTTTACTAACCTCCAATTGAAATTTAGCACATTTTTTTGTTATTTAAAAACGTTAGTCTGAGAAAGGGTCCAGACTGTCAAGGGGATTCATGACACAAAGAAGACAAAGTCCGAGCTAAATGATGCTGTTCTGAAGCTGTCAATTGATAAGTGCCAGTTTTCCAGAACTTCTGCCAAATATATGGCTCACCTAGTTTCTCAACAAGGAGTGGGAGCTTCCAGCTAAGACAGGTGTTCTCCACTGGACATGTGCAAAGAACCTTTTATCAAAAATGTGTTTAAAATTCTGCTGCAGATGTTAAACCACAAATGATCTCATTCACAGTGAGAGGACTGAGAAGAACTGGAAGCAAGAAGGAAAGAGAGAAGGGTCCCTTCTCTGAGCTAAATTCTCTGAAGCCCTGTGGAGAACACTGAACCAACCATGTTTCAAAGACTTGGATAACTGCCTCCCATGTGCATTCATCTTGGCCCCTGCAGAACCAAGCAAGTCCTTCGTCCCATAGACATATGCCAATTTTGTAAAGCTAAGAAGCTGGTCTGTGCCAAGAGAGAATCATTAGAAACTCATATCATTTGCCAGGATAGGATTTGCCAGCAATGACACCAGTTTTCCTACATACAGATCGGAGTTCTTGCCCTTGGAAAAGCTCAAAGACCTAAATTTCAAATATAGACAAATGAACCACTGGCCTATATTCTGAACAGCTCCAAACTGGATACTGATAACCAGAGGTGTCTATTATATTCTACAAATCAGTCAAGACTAAAAGGAACACAAATGCTTTGTCCCAAAGGCCATATAAATGGAAGCTCTTGTCATTCCCATAGGAGGGATGAAGGATTTATCATTGCTAGAACTGGGTCGACATCAGATGGAAATAGAGCTGAGAATTTGGAACTTGTGGGAAAGTAGATCCTCATATGTGAATCTCATGTCATTCTCTACTCTCTAGCTACTTTCTTCATAACCTTCTCAACAACTACCTTGTGGCCAACACCAGAGACTCCCCTCCAAAGGTTTGCTCTCTGCCAAGCAGCATCTCCTATAATATTATTTGAGTAAACCTTGGGTCATCATGTGTGCTTCATCTAAGCTTCCTTCTTTCTGGCCACTGGTTTCAGCAGCATCCCTTCACCAACAAGCTTTACCAACCAGGATCAAATCATCTCTACCATTGCTCTTGGATAGGACTGGTCAATTTGCTCCCCAGTGGTACATTTCAAACCAAAATATTCTTCCTGGATCACTACTCTTCTTCCCCAGTAGAATGTAAACTCCTTAAAGAAAGACACTGTCCTTATTTCTGTATTTATATCCCAGTATTCAATAAATGATTGCTCATTCATTATTTGAACAAATCTTTTTTAGCTTATTAATTTGCTCCTCAGTGGTACCTTTCCAAACCAAAATATTCCTCCTGGATCACTACTCTTTTTTCCCAGTAGAATGTAAACTCCTTAAAGAAAGACACTGTCCTTATTTCTGTATTTATAGACCAGTATTTAATAAATGATTGCTCATTTATTAATCTAACAAATCTTTTTTGGCTTGAGTCATCCTTTGGAGTCATTTGTTTAAATAAGTTGCTATAGGTGAAGATCACACAAGATAATATTTTTAATTCACTCTGTAAATTGTGCACCACCATATACATGCCAGGTTTTATTATTATTCTAGGAACTCGGGGCTTGAGCAGAAAGCTTGGGAGAGCCCATAGGTAGCATTTCTAATGAATGTATTGAATATTCTCAACAATGATATATTAGGCTTTTACTATATTACCTCATGTTTGAGTAGGAACCGTGAGTATCTACTGACTTATGCTTCCGGATATTGGAAATTGGAGAGTATTTAATTACCTCACAACCCATACATAGATCTTTTGCCTGCAAGACTGGCCAAAAAAGCTTACCAACTATCCATGGCGTCAGTTCATGAGAACTATGGAAGAAAATGTGAGAATGGGTTGTCCAAATTTATTGCCAAAGTCTTCAGCAAGGTGACAGTTTTATTGAGAGCCGTGATGTTCAGAAAACATAACACGTAGTATTCTGATGGAAAACCATTCCACCCCAAGGAGCTGAGCACCCTGAAAATGTGTTCATTTACAAAATGGAGGGTGGAGAGAGGGAGAAGGACTCATCTCAAACACCTGCTGCCTATAAGGAAGTTAGTCATACTCTTTAGTGTGTAGGAGGAAAGAAATGAGGGACAGTTTGGCAAGCAGACTCTGAGCAGAGACTCTGAGCTAGATAAGAGCTTCGCAGCTGATGATTTTAATGAAGACACTGTGTACTGTAAATTCCAGGGGTGTGCTGGTAAATGTTTAATAATCAGTTCCCTCGGGGGACAGGGGAGGAGAAATGAGCTAGACATACTTTTAAGTTGAATTTGTATTATTAATATTTTCTCCACCACTTTTTAAAACTAAACAATCAACACAATAGTAAATCAAACCCTGATTTGTAATGTTTATTGATTTCCCAAGGTGTAAAAAGTTCACTCTGAAAATTTAACTCTCCACAGGGGTTAGAGCTGGCTCCAACATGCAGCTAGTACTGCCTGTAACCTACCTGATGATCTTAAACTGAAGAAGATTGTGTTCCATGTGGGAGGGTTGAATGCTTTCTTGTCATGAATTGTAGAAATCCCAAAGGTACACAATGAATTCTTAGGTTTTTGAGAATGTTTTTAGCCAAAGGAGCCATCTTTAATCTCAGTTTTTAGAAGAATGAGTCTGACAATCATGTCCCATCGCCTAAATCATCCCCTCTTCAGGCCTAGTTCAACTAGTCAAAATAGGGTTAGAAGTACCTAATCAGGGACCAGATATGACGAATGTCTTCTATGTTGTACATACTTGGGCTAGAACTACATATATTGGTATATATTGACATATATGCCAACTATTATCATATAGTTTTCCATATTTTTTGCTATGTGTGTTTTATACACAATATATACAGTTGAAAGTACTATTCCATGTGCCTTCAGGCAGCTAGGGGACACAACAGGCAGGGCTGGACCAGAACTAATCTCCTGCTTCAGACATTTACTAGCTCTATGACTCTGGACTAGCAGTCTCAGCTTCATCTTCTGTAAAAAGGAGATAATAATAGCACATCCTTCCCAGGTTAGTATGAAGTTTAAATGATATAATATGTAAAGCTCTTGCAAACCTTAAAGTGTTATTTAAATACTAGCTGTTCATATGCATGCCTTTAGCTATTCATTATATTGGTCTGAATTTGTCTTTTTGGGGGGGATATTAATTTTATACTTGATGCCTATAATGTATAACCATAGATGTTCAAGTGTAATGAATAATTTTGCAAGGGTTTCAGGGAAGACTATAACCTGAAAGTCTCTCAATATTTCTCTCTCTTCTCTTCTCTTCTCTTCCTCTCTCTCTCTCTCTCTCTCTCTCTCTCTCTCTCTCTCTCTCTCTCTCTCTCTCTCTCTCTGTCTCTCTCTCTCTCTGTCTCTCTCTTTATCTCTTTCTCTTTCTCTCTTTTTCTCTTTCTCTCTCTCTCTTTCTCTCTCTTCTCTTCCTCTCTCTCTCTCTCTCTCTCTCTCTCTCTCTCTCTCTCTCTGTCTCTCTCTGTCTCTCATATGTGTCTCTCTATTTCTCTGTGCCTCTATCTCTTGGTCTCTCTGTCTTTGTCTCTCTCTCTTTCTATTTCTGTGTCTCTGTCTCTTGACTCTATATTTTTCTCTGTCTCTCTCTGTCTCTGTCTGTCAGTCTTAGTACCAGAGACAGGGAAGCTGGCAGTAGTAGTAATGAATAGATGTCAAAATGAGCTTTGCTTCTGAAGCAGCCAGAACTGATCCAAGCACAAATGATGCTATACTACAATTGCAGTTGCTCCTCAGTGGTACCTTTTCAAACCAAAATACTCCTCCTTGATCACTACTCTTCTGCCTCAGTTGAATGTAAATACCTTGAGGAAAGATATTGTCCTTAATTCTGTATTTATAGCCCAGTATTTAATAAATGGTTGCTCATTTCTTAATTGAACAAATCATTTTTGACTTGAGTTGTCCTTTGGAATAATTTGTTTAAATAAGTTACTATAGATAAAGCCCTTTGTGAAGATCACAAGAGATAATATTTCTGAAGCACTCTGTAAATTGTACACCTGAAGTCACCTGAAAATGTGAAGATATGTGGCTACTATGAATTCCTACAGTAAAGTCAGAGAGAGAGACAGAGAGACAGAGAGACAGAGAGAGAGAGAGAGAGAGAAAAGAGAGAGAGAGAGAGAGAGAGAGAGAGAGAGAGAGAGAGAGAAAGTGATAGAGAGAGAGAGACAGAGAGAGAGAGACAGAGAGAGACAGTGATGGAGAGAGAGAGAGAGAGAGAGAGAGAGAGAGAGAGAGAGAGAGAGAGAGAGAGAGAGACAGTGATGGAGAGAGAGAGAGACAGAGAGAGAGACAGAGAGAGACAGTGATGGAGAGAGAGAGAGAGAGGTGTATATGTGTATATATGTATATCTATACATATGTATAGATATACATACATAAAATACATATATACACATATATAGAGTGTATATACATACAAACATATTCTAAGTTTAATCATTTGCTCTCTTACCCTTGATTGAAACTTAGGACCCAGAGGAAAACACTATTTGCAACATGATGCTATGCTGGGAGCAGGGGAAGCCCCCTGACCCTATTCACAGTGATGACCACTAGAACAGTCTAGCCTATGTACCACAGGTCTAGAGGAATGCCTGGGGCCAGATAACAGTCCTCTGAGCTAATCCAAACCTCTTGGCTGGATTTTTTACCTATATTACTATCCGTAGTAACTAATATTCCCAGTGGATCCTGAGTTCAAGTCCCATCTCTGATATATCACATAGCCTGGGAGTTGTGTGAGCAGAGGAAAACCACTGAAGTTTTAATATTCTAGGCAACTTCCTAACGGCAAATTAGAGATAGTGTCTTCCTAACCTGAAAGCCCAGTGGTCATCCCTGTCACAATAATAAGCCTTGTTTACCCAACTCTTACTTCATTTTCTGGCCTGGTTTCAGCAGAATGGTACCCCAGACTGTGTCAACCTCCCCTTTATCTCCGGCCCAGCCTGAGAGGGCTGAATTTCAGATTCACCAAATCTTTAAACAGATTGAATGCAACTAAGTAGCCAATTAATCAGAAGTTAAATGCTGGACAGGGATGGGATTGATAGAGCGAAATGATCTTATTACTGAGAGATAGGGGCATCTGGGTGGGGAAACCAGCCAAGAGAACAGGCCCCAGTAGACACAGGATTCAGTGTCTGCTGCATGCATCTGTTTTTCAGCAATGTCTCTTCAATGGGATTTGTGGAGAGAAAAGAGCTCTCATGTATACATTAAAACATACACACACCAGAAGGTTTTATGGAAAGCGGGCACTTGGCTCCTACTAAAGAATATGTGAACTTGGCAAACAACGTGTGAGAACGGGCATAAAGCACAATATCAATTAGGGGAGGCGATTTATCTCAGAAAAGGATACTTTGCTTTAGAAAAGCCTTCAAAGTAGGTCCCTGTAAAGGTAGAAATCCCCTAAAGCATCCAAAATACAGTTTGATTTCTGGGAAATTTTAAGTCTAAACACAGAAGGTTGCATTGGAAGAAATATCAGACTGGGTCTGGAAGGCGGGGCCTTCTGGACCTCCTCTACCCTAACTCACTGTGTAACGTTGGTATGGACAAAGAGCCTTGACCTTGGAAGTAAGAAACTTAATTCCTTGAGTGATCATGGGGCACTCATTTCATCTCAAAGACTTCTCAGTTCCTTCATCGCTAAAATGAAAGGTTGGTCTAGATGATCTCTGGCTTCTGTCTAACACCAGAGATGTGGTTCCCATGCCCCTCCCTGACCCTCACTTCCTTCTTTGGCAAAATAAAAGGATGGAATTGGTACCTTCTGAGGCCTTCATTGCAGCTTGTGATCTGTGAAGCGTTATTGAGAATACCGACAATAATAATAATACTAAAACTAATGATAATACTAATAATGATAAAATAATAATAATAAAACTAATAATGCTAAAAGCTAACATAGAACTTACTCTGTATCAATGCTAAGTGCTGTGCAAGTATCTCACCACAACCCTAGTAGGTAGATATAAATTATACCCATTTTGGAGATGAAGAAACCAGGCAAACAGAAGTGAAGTGACTTGACTCACACAAGTGCCTGAGTCTGGATTCGAATTCAGATGATCCTGGCAGAGGAAAACCACTGAACTTTTCAATATTCTAGGTAACTTTTCTTTTCTTTTTTTTTTTTTCCCTGAGGCTGGGGTTAAGTGACTTATCCAGGGTCACACAACTAGGAAGTGTTAAGTGTCTGAGACCAGATTTGAACTTGGGTCCTCCCTGAATTCAAGGCTGGTGCTCTATCCACTGCGCCACCTAGCTTTCCCCTAGGTAACTTTCTAAAGATAAATTAGAGATAGTGTCTTTCTTCCTAACCTGAAAGTTCAGGGGCCATCCCTATCACAATAGATCTGGCTTACCCAACTCTAGCTTCATTTTCTGACCTCATTAATTTATTTGTAGGTAAGCATTTCAGAGTACAGGAGGGAGAAGGAGGGGCAAAGGACCTCTCTTGGTGGAGAGGCCATTGAGATCTCCAGGCCTATCCGAGTGTCCATTTTTGGAAGCCCACTTCCACTCTAGTGGGTTTCATTTTTTTTCCTGCAGATTTCTCTGGCCACTTGGGAAAACTCGTTGTAACAACTTTCCTGCAGCAGGAGTTAGTCAGAAGTCCTCTATTCACTTATTATTATCATCATCATCATCATCATCATCATCATCATCATTATTATTATTATTATTATTATTATTATTATTATTATTATTATTATTATTATTATTAAAAGCCCTCCGGTGACTCTGGACAAACAAACACAGGGAGGAAATCTTTGTGTTGTCCCCTGCTTGGCCAGCGAAGGAGGACGCCCGTTTCAAAGAGCCCTTTGTTATCTGATCGAGCAGCCCCTCGGATTTGCAATTTTAATGAAAATCAGACACCTGCCCCCGCAGCTGATCAGCACTCATCGCATTAACTGGCCCTCCGAAAGAAAGCAGGCCCCTTATCGGAGCAACCGAAGCTCGGGGGATCCGGTTACTGCCGGCCAGACGGTGATTTTGGATGGAGATGCTCCCGGGAAGAAAGGAGCCTTTATCCGCCTTTGGACAGAGACCTGCTCCCTCCGGAGAGGGAGCCCCGCCCACTGGGCCCCGGAGTCCCCGGAGAGCTGGACAGCTGCCTCACCAGCTCCCTGCGGCCTCCAGCCTCCCGATTTCTGCTCCGTCCTCTGGCTCCCATGGAGCTGGGGCCTCCTCAGAGGCAGCCTGGGCTGAGGGGTAGAGAGGAAGCCAAAGGTTCAAGTCCCGTCTCCCACAGATCACTTCCTCAGGGCTCTGAAGAACAGATTGCTGGGCAGGTGAATGGAAAATGCCCTCTTCTGGCCTAGCTAGTTGGTAAGTGGATAGAGCACTGGCCCTGAAGTCAGGAGGACCTGAGTTCAAATCCAGTCTCAGACACTTAACACTTCCTAGTGTATGACCCTGGGCAAGTCACTTAACCCCAGTTGCCTCAGCAAAAAAACAAATAAGTAAATGTTCCCTCTATTAAAGACATCCTGGGTCCAGCTCTTTTCCCTACTTGATTTTGAACTAAGAAAATGTCCTTGGATTATTAAGCTTCCTGGTCTGGTCCAATGAAGTGGCTTCTTGGTTGCTCTTTCCCTGATTTTATTCTTGCCTGGCTTGACCTAGGAGAGTACTTGGTGGACTTGAAGAAAACACATTTGGAGTCTGGAACATGATTAAAAGAAGGGACAAAATCAGTCCTGTGGAACAAGGAGAACCAAGAAGACAACACTTAACTGTGACTTAATTCATGTGCAAGCACAGCAACAAATTATTATAAAGAGAGCAGTTGCAGAGATCTGATAGAGAATAAAGTGGGAAAGCTTTGGGGTTGAACTGAGGAAGGATTTCCTCCAAACCAGCATAATTCACCACTGGAACTGCAAGGGAAGGAGCAAGATTGTCCTCTATCTGATTCATCCTCCACATAACTGCTCAAATGATTTCCTTATACCATAAATCTAGTCATGTCATTCATTCTTCTGCATAAGAATCTTCAATAGCTCCCTATTTCCTCTAGAATAAACTACAAACCCCCCAAAAGGTCCTCAATGCCCTTCACAATCTTGCTCAGCCAGTCTCTTTCATGTTATTCACCTGCATGCCCTCTATGCCGGGTGCCCCAGCCAGACTGGCATCTCTGAGTAAATTCACCATTTTATCTGATTTCACGCCTCTGTACAGACTGCTACCCCTGCTTACAGAGCTCTCCCACCTTATCTCTCTCTACTGTCCCTATCTTAGTTCAAAGGCTCCCTCCTATTGGAAAGATCTTTTGCTAATCTCCTAACTGTTAATGTTCTATATCTCCTTGAGTACTTATGCACTCACTTATCTGTTTCCTCTTATCCTTCTAGGCTAATATAAGCACCTTGAAAACAAGAACTATTTTTTCGATTCTTTCTTTATAATCGTACTTCTAGCACAGGCCGACTGGCACAGAGCAAGCTCTTAATAAATGCTTGGGTTATGTGAGATGGGAGTATCCTTTTCTGAAAGTAGGACCATATTAGTTTAGGGCTGGGAAGAAACACAGACTTGACCTCATGCAGCCCAGCCCTATAATCTTACAGCTGACAAAACTGAATCCATGAGAGAAAGAGTAATTTGCCCAATGGAGGTGACACAGTGAGTTTATGATGGCCCCTGAGTTTATCAAAGATAGAAAAGCGTCCTCTTCTCCGGAATTGTTGAGCTGAGAGCTGTCCAGTTGGCAATACACAGCTTCCATCTGGTCGAAAAAGGGTCTCATGGTGATCCAGGCTGATCCTTTTCCCATCCGGACATATTGTGTTTTGGGACCATCACCCAACAGCCACTCCCTGCTGCTAGACCAGCTCCCTTTCCGTCAATGACCTTGCTCCCACTTACAATATTGGAAGGAGAAAGAGTCCACAAAGTTAAAAGGAGTTTGGGGTTGGAGTCAGGTGGGAGAGGGATGGAGGATTGTGGAAACTATGCTCAAGTAGCAGGAACCAGGGAGTAAGAGACATATGGAGAAGCACATTTCAGAACACTCAGCTGATTCTCACAGTGCCCGGCATTTCATAAATGCTTTTTTTCCTCATTCATCCATTCATTGACATAACATTATCTCTCTGTGGCACTTTAAGTTTGGTGCATTATCTCAGCTTATCTTGCTTCAGAATGAAAGGTGACCTGCACACATATGAGCTTTGTGACTCCAGCCAAATCATTTGATTTCCCATTGCTCAAAGCAGTTAAGTCTATTTACCGTTGTTCTATCAACTCTTTGTGACCCATATGGGGTTTTCTTGGCAAAGATACTGGAGTAATTGGCCATTTCCTTCTCCTGTTCATTTTACAGATGAGAAACAGAGGGAAACAGCATTAAGTGACTTGCCCAAGATCACACAGTTAGTAAGTGTCTGAGGCAAGATTTGAACTCAGGAAATCTTCCAGACTCCAGGAATGGCTGCCTAGCTGGTGGCTATAAGATTATAAGATTATGAGCCAAATGTAGTATGTATCTCCTGTCCTGCAGTCATTCCATATAGGGTTGCATAAGAATCTTCAATAGCTCCCTATTTCCTCTATAATAAACTACAAACCCCCCAAAAGGTCCTCAATGCCCTTCACAATCTTGCTCAGCCAGTCTCTTTCATGTTTTTAACTAAATCTTTGGGGATATCGTGTGTGTGTAAATACATGCAGGTGTGTATGGGTATACATATATATTTACACACATGTATATCTAATATGTTTGTACTTGTGTGACTATATCCACTTATGTGTATTTTCAATATGTATATATTTGCACTGCACATGTGTGTATGTATACACACAAATATAAAATCTCATTGCATTGATGAGCAAAGTCTCTACCATTTCAGGCTTAGGAAAAGAACTAATGAGAACTCGGTGAGGCAGGTAATATGAGTACTTTTGTCCTCATTTTACAGAAAGGGAAACTGAGGCATGGGAGGATAACTTAAACAACAGCAGGATAAGTAGGTGCCAAAAGTTGGGACTAAAAGTAGTCTTCTGATTACAAGTTCAGCGCTCTTTCAACTATATCTAAAGTACGTTAGAAATACAAGCTGTTGTCATTAAAGATTATAATTATAATTACCATTTGAGTTTATTTACCAAAATGTGTTCTGTTTCCAGCCCTTCCTTACAGTCCCAAGAAGCTGAATGACATTGAATTTTACAAAGTCTTAGAATAGCATAGTACAGATGAAAGAGGCTTGGATTTGGAGTCTTAGGACCTAGGTTCGGATCCTACATCTGAAATTTCTTAAGTGATCATGGATATACCTCTTCTCTGTTTCAGCTATAAAATGAGGGGTTAGATGACTTTCAAGGTTCTTGCTAGCTCTAAATCAGTTTCTTTTTGTTTATTAAATAATTTTTTCAGTCATGTCAGATTCTTTGTGACCCTATTTGGGCTTTTCTTGACAAAGATACTATAGTGGTTTGCGATTTTCTTCTCCAACTAATTTTACAGATGAGGAAACTGAGGCAAACAGGGATAAGTGACTTGTCCAGAGTCACACAGTAAGAAAGATTGATTTCAACTCAAGGCTTTCTGATTTCCGCAGGCAAAGTATTATATTCACTGTACCCCTAGCTGCCCCTCAGCTCTATATCTAGGATTTGTCTCTGATATGTTAACATTTATCAAGTACAGAAGTAGTGAGGTAACCAAATGTTGCCTTGATGTCTCTAATATTTGCAACTTCTATAATTCATAAATAGTTTCCAAATGAATAATGATGATAATGACAACAGCAGACATTTATATTATTCCTTCCCTATTTGCTAGATTCATGCTTAATTGAGAACTGTCCAACTGATAGTCTCCATTGCACCAACAAAGAAGATGGCGCGGCGTGGAGGCAGACAGCTGCTTGAGCTCCTCGTTTTCTCTCAGAACTTACTTCATGACAAGCCTCTGACTTAATGCTTGACCCAAAAAAAAATCCACAAATTATCACCAAGAGAAGACATCCTTGAAAGTCGCCAGAAAAGGTCTGTGTTTGTTCGGGGGAGGGTCAATCAGACTGGGCGCAGACTGAGGGCAGACAGCCAGAGCAAGACAGGCAGCTCACACAGCTCAGACCGGAGGGGGAGGGGTGTGATCTCTGCCGTTTCTGCGAAAGGGCTTTTGCCCCAGTGTGGATGCTCCGTCTTGGCAGCAAGCCGGGAGCAGCGGAGAGGGTGTAAACACCGGAGGTGAAGATTAAAACCCCAGAAAGCCAGCGTCTCTCAGAGCCCGGCCACCCCCAACCCCCACCTGGACTGACTCGGTGCGTTCTCAGAGCCTCAGAGCGCAGACTCAGTACAGTCATTGCTGTTCTGTTAGTGCCTCTCTGCTGCCCTACCCCCAGTCTGTAGAGGAAGCCCATTAATAACATCCAGCCCTATCCCCCGCAAAACAGACCAATTGTTTCTCTTGTCAGTTTGTTTTCTTTGATTCCTACTCTGACAAAATGAACAAAAAATTCAAAAGGGCTCTAACCATTGACAGCTTCTGTGTGGAGAGGGAGCAGACTTCAAATGCTGAGGAGACTAGGAACAGAATGTCCCCAGATGTATCCCCTGGGAGGGATATAAGCTGCTCCTCAACACAAAAGAACCTCATAGAGGAAATCAAAAAGGCTCTCACAAGAGAGCTAGAAGAGAAATGGGAAAAGGAAAGGGAAGCTTGGCAAGAGAGCCTGGAGAAGTCATCCCATGCATTCAAAGACAGAATGGATAAAGAAATCAAATCATTGAGAAACAAGATTAGTGAGCTGGAAAAGGTAAACAACTCCAAGGAAAACAGGATTAGTGAGCTGGAAAAGGTAAACAACTCCAAGGAAAACAGGATTAGAGAGCTGGAAAAAGAAATCAGCTCTCTAAAAAATAAAATGGATAAAATGGAAAAAAATTCCATAGAAGATAAAAACTCAATTGGACAATTACAAAGAGATATAAAAAAAGTGAGTGAAGAAAATACATCATTGAAAATTAGACTGGAACAAGTAGAAATGAATGACTCAAGGAGAAACCAAGAGGGAGTCAAGCAAAACCAGAGAAATGAAACAATTGAAAAGACTGTCAAGTACCTTACCAGAAAGACAACAGACCTGGAAAACAGATCCAGGAGAGACAATTTGAGAATAATCGGACTCCCTGAAAAATGGGAGGAAAAAAAGAGCTTGGACACCATTTTCGAGGAAATTATCAAAGAGAACTGCCCAGACGTTTTGGAAACAGAGGGTAAAATAGACATTGAGAAAATTCATCGATCACCTACTGAAAGGGACCCTAAAATCAAAACGCCAAGAAATATAGTGACCAAGTTCAAGAACCATCAGACAAAGGAAAAGATATTGGAAGCTGCTAGAAAAAAACAATTCAGATATGGAGGATCCACAATAAGGATAACACAGGATCTAGCAGCATCCACATTAAAAGAACGCAGGGCCTGGAACATGATATTCCGAAAGGCTAAGGAACTTGGTATGCAGCCAAGAATAACTTACCCAGCAAGAATGAGCATCGTTTTCCAGGGAAGAAGATGGACATTTAACGAAATAAATGAATTCCATCTATTTTTGATGAAAAAAACCAGACCTACATAAGAGGTTTGATCTTCAAATACAGAACTCAAGAGACTTCTAAAAAAGGTAAAAAGAAATCTTGAGAACTATACTTCTGTCAAAAAAATATGTAAAGAACATATGTACAATTTGTCTTAGAAACTAGAGGTGAAAAGGAGATTATATCATAAAAAAGTATAAAGTGGTGGTACTACATCTCATGAAGAGGCAAAGGTAACCTATTATATCTGAGAGAAAGAAAGGAAGGAGATGAACATAGCGTGTATCAATAGACATATTCGATTTATGGTGAAACTTCTTCCACTTCATTGAAAAGTGAAAGGGAAGGAGTAAGCTAAGGGGAAGGGAATACAGTAATTTCGAGGAAAAGGGGTAAAATAAGGGGAGGATCTTTAAGGTGGGGGAGGGATCCTAAAAAGGGAGGGCTGTGAAAAGCAAGTGGTGTTTACCAGTTGAATACTGGATAGGAGGGTAAAAGGGAAGGAAAGGGGAAAAGCATAAGCAGGGGTTAATAGGATGGCAAGCAATATAGAATTAGTCCTTCTAACCATAAATGTGAATGGGGCAAACTGCCTTATAAAGAGGAAGCAGTTAGCAGACTGGATTAAAAGTCAGAATCCTACTATATGTTGTTTACAGGAAACACACCTGAAACAGGATGAGACATTCAAACTAAAAGTAAAAGGGTGGAGCAGAATCTATTATGCTTCAGGCAAAACCAAAAAAGCAGGAGTAGCCATCCTCATCTCAGATCAAGCAAAAACAAAAATTGATCTAATTAAAAGAGATAAGGAAGGGCATTATATCCTGCTAAAGGGAAGCATCAATAGTGAAGCAGTATCAATATTAAACATGTATGCACCAAGTGGTGCAGCATCTAAATTCTTAAAAGAGAAATTAAGAGAGCTGCAAGAGGAAATAGATAGCAAAACTATAATAGCGGGAGATCTCAACCTTGCACTATCAGAATTAGATAAATCAAACCACAAAATAAATAAGAAAGAAGTCAAAGAGGTAAATAGAATACTAGAAAAGTTTGATATGATAGATCTTTGGCGAAAGCTAAATGGAGACAGAAAGGAATATACTTTCTTCTCAGCAGTTCATGGAACCTATACAAAAATTGATCATATACTAGGGCATAAAAACCTCAAAATCAAATGCAGTAAGGCAGAAATAGTAAATGCATCCTTTTCAGACCATAATGCAATCAAAATAACATTTAATAAAAAGCCAGGGGAAAATAGACCAAAAAATAATTGGAAACTAAATAATCTTATACTAAAGAATGATTGGGTAAAACAGCAAATCATTGCACCAACAAAGGTCTTCAGGATGATCTACTGTCCATCTGTATGCCCTGTTTACCAGTGGGCCAAGCACTTTGCTAAGCACTATACAAATGTTATCTCATTTGATCCTCATAACAACCTGTGAAGTAGATGCTATTATTATCCCAATTTTATAGTTAAAGAAACTGAGGCATACAGAGTTAATACAAAGTTAAAGTAGAGTAGACAAATCACACAGCTAGGGAGTGTCAGAAGCCAGATTTGAACTTAGCTCTTCCTGGCTTCACATCTAGTACTAAAGTTACTTAGCTGCCAAATTCTTGCCAAAGAGTAGTAAGCCAGAAATTGGTCCCTGAGGCTTATTCCAAGAAGTAACAGTATCCACAAAAGTGGTAGACCTTGTATGAAGAAGAATTAAGAATTCCATAGTTTCTTTTGCCTGAAAAACTCTGAGTCCTTTAGCTAGAAAACTTATTAATCCCTGTCACATGTTGGTGAATTGAGAAATAAATGATTTGTCTTTGATTTTTTGTTGTGTTTTTAGCCAATGTCTAAGAGAGTATATATAAAATAAGCAATAGAGGAAATCCTATTATGATTATGTATATTACCTATGATTAGTATTAAGAGGAAAATATATGAAAAACTATTGTGAACAATACATGGAAAGTACTAGTTTCAAAAAGAATTAATGAACACTCAATAAGTCAGAGGTTGCCGTTTCAGCCTCTTAACATGAATCAATTATCATATTTCCAAAGAGAGTAAAGTAGTTGTGAAAAGTAACTGCTTTTAAAATATTCTGGGACCTTTGAATGAAAGAGGAAAGACAATTCTTACTCTCAACTCAATGTTCATCTCTCCCTTTACCTCAGAGAAATCAACAGTCATGCTGTTTTGTTTTTTTTGTTTTGGTTTGGTTTGGTTTTTTGCTCCTCTGTAAATCAACAAATGGATTATTACAAAAGATCATATTCAGGGAGGCACACATTCATATTCCCTCTTCAAACTCTCTGTACAGACCCCACCTTGGTATTGCTTAAGGCTGAAAGCTTTAGTTGTTTTCCCAATCTCCAAATCATAAACCCAAGCTCTCTGCCTTTTGGGCTCTAAAACTGTCCACTCTTGACATTCTTTCCTTAAGCCTCCATCAGGTGAGGACTATTTACTCATAAAAATACAATAAGCATGCCAGAATGCAGGTGGAGAGAGCCAAGTGTACAGAGGAACCCTTTAAAAGTGGTTCCAGAGATGATGAATGACTCAGATGCCTTAAAATAGGAGTTGGTTGTTGTCCTCCATTCTCAAAGACATCAAGGTACAGTGTGTCCAACTGTGACTGATCAAACCACAAGATCAGAATGCTTCACCTCAGGGCAGGCACAAATGGTCCATACAAATATTTGGGGTGGAGATGTTTCTAAATTTGCACATTTTGCATTTGTTTTGAGCTACTGCAATTCTGCTCTGCTCATAAAGCACAGCATCTTCTTTGATATGGACATCCCGATCTTATGACACTATCACAGAATCGATCCCAAAGTTCTCCAACCACTTTGAAAGTGTCAATGTAGCTATTGCTTCTTCTGACCAATAAAATAGTATTTTAGGCGAGTTTATATTTAACATTTGAACATGGCCAGTCCCAGAGTTGCATTCTCTGCTGTAGAGTTTGAAAGTTTGACAATTTAGTTTGAGAAAGGTTCTCACTTTTAAGAAACTCATCTTGTCAGGGATCTTCAGAATCTGACCATTCAAATGGAAGTGATTCAGTTTCCTGGCATGGAGATGATATACTGTCCAAGTTTCACAGGTATACAACAATGAGATATAATGGCTCTGAAGACCTTCAGTTTGGTAGGCAGCATAATACCTCTTCTCTCTCATACTTTCCTTTGGAGCCTGCCAAACGCTGAGCTAGCTCTGGCAACGTGTGTGTCAACCTAATCATCTACATGTACATCCCTGGAAAGTAAATTGCCAAAATAAGTGAAGTTATCCACAATATTCAAAATTTCATTTGCTGTAACCAATGGTTCCATGTATGGATTTCACAGTGTTGGCTGGTGAAGATCCTATGTTTTCTTGGTATTGATCATTAGCCCAAAATTGGCACTTAAATAGCAAAGAACTGACATTGCATCTCAGCTTCATGGATTTCACTGAGTATACAGTTATTTGTGAACAAAAATTCATGTACCAACTCTCCTTTCACTTTAGTCTTAGCTTGTAGCCTTTTCAAGTTAAATAATTCATCAATGCAGGAGTTGATTTTAGCCTTATATTGTTGTTGTTTGTCTTTTACTCAAAGAAGGTGACCATGATATCAGGAAGATGTCATGACTTGCAAGTAAATTGAATTTAAGTGACAGAAGGCTGTGAAAAGTCACTACACTCTTTCTCCCTGAGTCATCTGGGTCCAGTGGCAAAAAAAAAACAGATCATGATGATGTTATGTTCATTTTCACTGAAGGTGTCTGACAATGTGGCTAAAAACATCAGGCTAAAAAAAAAACGTGGGAGCAAGCACACAGCCTTGCTTTACTCCATTGGTGACTGGGAAAGTATAAGAGCATCACCCATTATCCAAAACCCAGGTAAACTAGCCATCATGAAAGTGATGTACAATTCTGATGAACTTCTCTAGCCAACCAAATTGGGACATAATTTTCCATAAACCTTCATGATTGTCAGTAACAAAGGCCTTGGTTAGATCAATGTATGTGGTATGCAAACCTCTGTTCTGTTTTTGGCATTTCTCCTGGAATTTTCAGGCAGAAAACACTATACAAAATGGTCTTCAGCCCTTTCTGAAGCCACACTGGCTCTCAGGTAGGTGACCATCTTCCAAGTGAAAGATCTATTAAGGAGAACTACGGTAAAAATCTTGCTGGCATTGACAGAAAGAGAGGGGGAGAGATATCTCTCTTCTTATGCTTGTCTCAGGACAGTCTATCTCATTTAACTTTATAAATAGGGGCAGCGGAGACATCCTTGAATTCTTGGAGGATGCCAACCTCTTGCCAGAAAACTTCAATCAGCTTTTATATGATCAGTGTACTCCCTAACTCATAAATCTCAACTAGAATAGAATCTCTACAATGTACTTTGCCACCCAAGACTAGTCTAATGGCATTCAACACTTCTTCTTCAGTTGGAAATTTGACTAGAGAAGGATAGACTTCAACCTGAGGTAAATGGTCAATGGCTTCAGCATTGATTGATGATGGTCTGTTGAGAACAGTGTCAAAGTATTCAGACCATCTCACCAGGATCATATCCTTATCACTAAACAATGCAATTCTATCAGCACTGAAAAGTTGAGATACATCATATATCTTTGGTCCATAACTAGCCTTCAGGGTATCATTAAAGTGCTTTAGATTGCTATTGTCAAGGAAAAACTGAATTCATCTGCCTTGTTACTAAGCCAAGAATGCTATATCTCTCTAAACTGTCCTTATACTTTATTTTTGATGAAGCTAAATGTTGTCTTCTTACAGATGGACAAACTATTCTGCTGATAAACCCTGTGGAGTTCTTGGTTTTTGTTTAGTCACTTCTGAATTTCCTCATCGTTTTATCTAATCTTTTTTTTAATCTACCTTTTGTGGCTTTATAATTTTTTTATTTAGTTAGTATTTTGCTTTTCCTCAGTTACATGTAAAAATAAATTTAATATTTCTTTGTAAAACTTTGATTTCTAAATTTCCTCCCTTCCTCCTTCCGCAACTTCCCTCATTGAGAAGGCAAGCAATTCAATATATATAGGTTATACAGGTCAAAGCAATATCGATGTTTGTGAATGTTCTGACCCAGATAAGTACATGTAGTACTGTAATTTAATCTCTGAAAGCTGCCACACCTTCTTTGCTTCACTGTTGCCAACCATTTGTTGGCTCAACTTTCTCTCCAAGTTAGCAATGAACTGTTTCTGTTCCGAGAAACAATGTCATTCCAGCTCATATTCTTCTAATCAGTCATAGTCGGATACACTGCAACTCAACCCTAACATAGTAATGTCATTTTGGTCCTCTTTGAGAACAAAGGACAACAACCAATATTAATACAGAAAGCCATCCTTAAAAGACTGCTCAGAGCATCATCCCCAAGCTGCTGAATCCATTGCTGCTTCCAGTGAGAAGATGACCCTATGGCCACCTGTGTGCAGGTTGTGACTACACTTCCAGTGTATCCGCACCTGCTGCTAAATCACTTGCCTGTCATTTCATGACTCTTCGATAGGTAAAAAACGGTAAAAAAAAATTATATGGGTAGTATCTTCTGATTCAGGTATAGACACAAGACACAGAGTAACAGAGATAGAGAGAAAGACAGAGATGGAGGGAAAGAGGAAGGGAAAGGAGAGAGGGAGGGAGAGAGGGAGGAAGGAAGGAAGGAAGGAAGGAAGGAAGGAAGGAAGGAAGGAAGGAAGGAAGGAAGGAAGGAAGGAAGGAAGGAAGGAAGGAAGGAAGGAAGGAAGGAAGGAAGGAAGGAAGGAAGGAAGGAAGGAAGGAAGGAAGGAAGGAAGGAAGGGAGGGAGGGAGGGAGGGAGGGAGGGAGGGAGGGAGGAAGGAAGGAAGGAAGGAAGGAAGGAAGGAAGGAAGGAAGGAAGGAAGGAAGGAAGGAAGGAAGGAAGGAAGGAAGGAAGGAAGGAAGGAAGGAAGGAAGGAAGGAAGGAAGGAAGGAAGGAAGGAAGGAGGAAGGAAGGAAGGAAAGAAGGAAGGGGGGAAGGAAGGAAGGGGGGAAAAAAGGGAAGGATGACCAAGCTCACAGACTGCCAGATCTTTTCTTCAGTTTCTTTGGTTTGTCTTCAAAAACTAAAAGCAGTTTCAATACAAAGAATACAGAAGTGGGATTATGAAAACTGAGTGATTATTCCAATTCTGTCACTCAGACTTCTGTAACCTTGGTAACTCTCTGGGCCTCAGTGTTCCAGTCTGTAAAATAAAGGTGTTGGACTAGGTGAACCTCCAAGGTCTATTTTAGCTCTCTATCGATGACCCTACGACCTATTCAATGTTGAAATGGCTTTACTCTAGGAAATCTGGCTTATCAAAGTTCAAACGTGTGGTATCCAGAGCTGAATAAAGTGCTCCACATAGAGTCTGACCAGGACTGAGAACAAGAAGAGTGTCATATGCTCAGTTCTCTCTGGGGCACCCAGAAAGTATACAACTGTCTATGAGGATGGCCCATTGAACTGGTTTCCCAGTGGTTTCCCAGATGCAGACTAGAGGTCAGCCCTAAATGTTCCACCACTCAAAAAAGAATTCTAGTTTATATATAAGCTCCTTGGAAGCAGGGACTGAGGGCCCCTTAAGGATACCTACGTGATAGATCCTTACTAATCATTTTCTTGTTTGATTATGAGGATTCCCACTCCCCATTTCTTTACCTTTTCCCCTGTTCCCCAACTCACAGAGCCATGTAGATCCTGTCCAGGGTAGCCAGGCAACATGGCCGTTCATATTGTTAGGATGAGCTAGGAATTACCAATGACCACCTTCTCCACAAGATGGAGGTTCCCAGATCTTGCCAGTTTACCACTCAACCCCCAGCTCAGCCATTGGCATGTGACTTACCAATGAAACATAAGGGCATCTGGGGCTTTCCATCCCTCCACCCAGCCACTAAACCCTCTTCTAGTGTTTCCCCCAACTACAGTTCCAGCTTCTAGAGAGCAAGGATCATCTTGCTTTTTTCTATTTGTATCTGAAACACCTAATAGTGTTTGGGATATTCTATGTACTTAGTAAACTCCTTTTCATTCATTCATTCCTACTGAAGATTCCCAGGTGCTCTTTGAAATCCACAGAGAGTAAAACAGATGAGAAAGGGCCATTTCCAGGATGGGTTTTTTCCTCCCTTCTGTTTTACTACAATGGTCAGGAAACGTAGCTGTGGTTGGTTTTATATTCTGATAGGGCAAAGAATGGGATCAAATTCTTTGAGGGATGAAATTGTCTTTCTTTTTTTTTTCATCCGAAAACACCTTGAATGCCAGTATTCTTTATACCATACCTTCCCAGGGAAGAAACATCTCATTTTCTCCCTTTTCAGGGAGAAATCCTTCCTTTTCTCCTAGAATGAGCTGACTCTAATACTACCCCCACTTTTTTTTCCCTCCCCTTCTTCCCCATCACAAAGGAAGGGCTTGTTAGAGGGAGCAACATCATAAATGTCCAGTCTTCCGTGGCCCCTGAGCCCTGTCTCACTGACAAGGGAAACATGTGAGACACTCAGAGTGACTGATGCAGAACAGGTCCTGAAACTGGGCTCTTTATGTCGAGGGCAGCTCATTTGGATGAAATGAGATGATTCATTGTGGACTGCAGACAACCCCCCCCACAGACAAACACACCTCTTTATTCTAGTGCAGCTCTCCTTCCACTATCTTCCTCTGCTCCTCAAAAATAAAGCCATTATGTGGGAGCAGCGTTGAACTTTGAGATCTGAGACATAGTATACAGAAATGCTTCTGACTGTAAGACCACTGCAAAGACCTGGATGTCTCAGGGGCCTAGGTCATGGGCTTGGTTTTTGTTTTCCAACCATTCTTGGGAATGGGGAGGAGTGTTACATTGGGGAATTAAGGCAGGTCTTAGAGATGTGGAAAACCTTATTTGAGATTTAAGCAAATCAATTTCTTTTTTTTTTTTAATAATAGTTTATATTTACAAGATAATATATACATGGATGAGACTGCCTGATATCTAGAGGAGGGGGTGGAGGGAAGGAGGGAAAATTCAGAATAGATGTGAGTGCAAGGGGATAATGTTGTAAAAAAAAAAAAAACTACCTATGTATATGTACTGTCAAAAAAAAGTTATAATTATAAAATTAATAAATAAAATAAAAATTTTTAAAGATACATACATGGGTAATTTTTCAGCATTGACAATTGCCAAACCTTTTGTTCTTATTTTCCCCCTCCTTCCCCCACCCCAGATGACAGGTTGACCAATATATGTTAAATATTTTAAAGTTTAAGTTAAATACAATATATGTGTACTGTCCAATCAGTTGTTTTGCTGTACAAAAAAAATCGGATTTTGAAATAGTGTACAATCAGCCTGTGGGGGAAATCAAAAATGCAGGAGGACAAAATTAGAGGGATTGGGAATTCTATGTAGTGGTTCATAGTCATCTCCCAGAGTTCTTTTGCTGGGGTGTGGCTGGTTCAGTTTATTTCTGCTCTATTGGAACTGATTTGGTTCATCTCATTGTTGGAGAGGGCCTCATCCATCAGAATTGATCCTCATATAGTGTGCAAATCAATTTCTTTAGAGCTATCTGATTCCCTAGAGGAGTTGATGGGTATGGTTTTCTCTTGGCTATGATTCTAAGACCTTAGCTTCTACCCCACAGGAGCACAAAATATGAAGAAATGGGTTTTCCCCAAGTCTGTATATGATATAATATTATATGAATGTAAGAGAATGGTATAGTGTAGTAAATATCATTGGACTTGAAATCTGGAAGACCTGGATGAAAATCCTGCCTCAGAAATTTCCAACTAAAGCCAAATAATTTAATCTCTCTGACACTCTGTTTCCTTAGGAATAATGAAAGTAGCAAAAATGTAACTTATAAAGTTGTTGTAATTATCTCAAAAGAAATAATGTATATAAAGCCCTGCACCACCTTTAAAAAACAATATGAATAGTTGCCTGTTACTAATAATATGAATATTAATTCAATAAAAATGGAATAATGTTAATACCTCCCTCATAAGAGGTGCTGTGGGGATTAAATAATATAATGTACATAAAACACTGCAAAAATTAAAACATCATATGTTAGTTATAGTGGAAGTTTGAGATGCAACTGCTTTTTGGGGATTGGTAGTTCAAATGAACTAGCATCCCCTCTGGGCCTTGAAATTATTTGAGACTATTAAGATCTTTCACCTGGAAGGAAGAATTGATTCACACCTTAAAATTCTTTAATACACACACACACACACACACACACACACACACACACACACACACACACACACACACATCCTCAAGTCCTCAAGGGCTGACCAGCCCAGCAGAAAGAGCCAAACAGGGGAAGGGAATGGGGGGAGGGAAGTAAAGCTGAGCTATGGCAGAAAAAGAAGAGATGGAGTTGGGCCATCAGGCCCTAAAGGCATCTTGGAACAAAAGACTAGAGCTGCAGCTGCACTTGTACCAACCTATTTAGGGACTGGGGGAAGTCCAAGAAAAAGTTTGCCCCAACCACCCCTCTTGGTCTCTGTCCATTCACAGATTCTGTAACATACTTTATTCATAGCTTTACCCCAGCTTTGCTGACAACCTAAATTTTTGCCTCAACTATAAAGAGGCCAGGGGTAGCAAGAAACAAAGGAAAAGTCAAATTAGGACAGAAAGATAAATCTTTGACCAAAAGTTTAAAATGTTCCTAACTAGGGGCTCTGAGCTATCATAATTATTCACTTAACTTTTCATTTAATATAAGCTTTATAAAGCATCAGAGGAAGAGACTGGATAGATCTGAAGAGACATTATATTGTCTCTAAACTAAATTATAGTTGCCGTTGAGAGAGTATCAAGTCTGAAGACAGGAAGAACTGAGTTCAAAACTAGCCTCAGACATTATGTAACCCTGGGCAAGTCCCTTAACCTGTTTGCCTCAGTTTCCTTATCTGTAAAATGAGCTGGAGAAGGAAATAATAAACCACTTTGGGCTATTTACAAAGAAAACTCCAAATGGTATCAAGAAGAGTCAGTTGGAACAATTGAACAACAATAACAAGAAGAAGAAGACTAAATTAACTAATTACTGAAATAAGAGATAATTAGTTCAATTTCTAATGAATAAGGAAATAGAAAGGAGAGGGCTATGATTATTTTATTGATATTATTATTACTATTTCTGGGATATATAATATATTAATATGATTAGCACACATGATATTACGCATATGTGCCTACTTTATAGGTTTATGAGGATCAAATGAGATAGATTATGTAAGTGCTTATGTGTTTAAAAACACATAAATGCCATATTGGAAAGTGTTATTGTTATTTGATAAAGTAACTGACATTTGGACAACCATGCTTTAAAGTTTGCCAGACACTTTATATATGTCAGCTCATTTGATCTACACAATAATTCTATAAGTTCAGTACTACAGGTATTTTAGTTAAAAATTATTATCTAACATTTAGTTAGCTGTTAAAAGTTACCCAAGTGTTTTACCTCATTTGACCCTCATCACACCCTTGTGAAGTAGGTGTTTTTATTATGCCCATATTAAGTAGAGAAATTGAGGCCCTGAGAAGCTTAATCAGTGCCCCATAGTCACACAGTTAATAGCATCCTGGGTAAGATAGGAACTCAATCTTTAAAGCCTGAAAGACTTTAAAACACTATTATATAAATGTCAACTGTTGTTCTTCAGATTTTCCTTGACTTTCTTTGGGGTTTTCTTGGCAGAGACACTGGAGTGGTTTGCCATCTCCTTCTCCAGTTTATTTTCCAGATGAGGAAACTGAGGCAAACAGAATTAAATGACTTGCTGATGGTCACACACCTAAGACATCTCTGAAGGCAGATTTGAAGTCAAGTAGCCCTCTCCTCTCAACTGCCTTAGCACTGGAGATTCAATCAGCCATGCCTTATTTCAATAATTAGCTGATTTTTTTCAGTCTGCAGTAATATAATACATCCTGAGATCCAGGTAACCCTCTCTTCTGTTGCTTTTTAGAATAAAATTTAGGAGTACACAGACTGTGTTCAGTTAACCAACCAAGTATTTATTAAGTGCTTATTATATACCAGATACTACTGGTTACTGGGGGTCTAAAGACAAAATTCTTCTTCTGCCCTCAAGGAATTTACGTCCTATTGAGAAAGATATAAGTATGCACATATGTATATACATGTGTGTGTTGTGCATATATATGTGTGTGAGTGCATTATGATATGTGATAAATATATTAATATGTTGATATTTCTATGTAAACATGTATGATAAATATAAGGCAATGGTGGGGCATTGGTATCTGGGGGATTCAGAAAGGCTCCTTCAAGGTGATATGTAAGCATAGTTTTGAAGTAGGTGAAGGGGTGGGGGTGGGGATGTTAAGGGCACCCAGGATGGGGATGTTGAGAGGATCTGAGGTAGAAATGATGAGAGGGTCTGGAGAGGGAAGGTGAGGGGGCTGGGGATAGACATGTGGAAAGGTTTCATGAGGATGTGGAGGGGATCTGGGGTGGGGATGATGAGGGGATCTGGGATAGAGATGTGGAGGGGATCTAGGGTAGAAATGTGGAAAGATTTCATGGGGATGTTGAGGGAATCTGGAGTAGAGATGTAGAAAGATTTTGTGGGGATGTTGAGGGGATCTGAGGTGGGAATGATGAGTGGGTCTGGGGTAGAGATGTGGAGGGGATCTGGGGTAGAAATGTGGAAAGGTTTCATGGGGATGTGGAGGGGATCTGGGGTGGGGATGATGAGGGGATCTGGGATAGAGATGTGGAAAGATTTCATGGGGATGTTGAGGGAATCTGGAGTAGAGATGTAGAAAGATTTTGTGGGGATGTTGAGGGGATCTGAGGTGGGGATGATGAGTGGGTCTGGGGTAGAAATGTGGAAAGGTTTCATGGGGATGTGGAGGGAATCTGGAGTAGAGATGTAGAAAGATTTTGTGGGGATGTTGAGGGGATCTGAGGTGGGAATGATGAGGGGGTCTGGGATAGAGATGTGGAGGGGATCTGGGGTAGAAATGTGGAAAGGTTTCATGGGGATGTTGAGGGAATCTGGAGTAGAGATGTAGAAAGATTTTGTGGGGATGTTGAGGGGATCTGAGGTGGGAATGATGACTGGGTCTGGGCTAGAAATGTGGAAAGGTTTCATGGGGATGTGGAGGGGATCTGGGATGGGGATGATGAGGGGGTCTGGGATAGAGATGTGGAGGGGATCTGGGGTAGAGATGTGGAAAGGTTTCATGGGGATGTGGAGGGGATCTGGGGTGGTGAATGATGAGGGGGTCTGGGATAGAGATGTGGAGGGGATCTGGGGGAGAGATGTGGAAAGGTTTCATGGGGATGTGGAGGGGATCTGGGATGGGGATGATGAGGGGGTCTGGGATAGAGATGTGGAGGGGATCTGGGGGAGAGATGTGGAAAGGTTTCATGGGGATGTGGAGGGGATCTAGGGTGGTGAATGATGAGGGGGTCTGGGGAGAGACGTGGAAAGGTTTCATGGGGATGTGGAGGGGATCTGGATGGGGATGATGAGGGGGTCTGGGATAGAGATGTGGAGGGGATCTGGGGGAGAGATGTGGAAAGGTTTCATGGGGATGTGGAGGGGATCTAGGGTGGTGAATGATGAGGGGGTCTGGGGAGAGACGTGGAAAGGTTTCATGGGGATGTGGAGGGGATCTGGATGGGGATGTTGTGCATTAGATATCCAGAGAGTCCCAGAATGGATGGTTCTGGGGAAAGATCCCCCCAAATTCTGAAATAACTGACTGGAGAAATTTCAAAGCTGAAAGGAAAGACAAAAGTTCTGAGCTCCTCACAAGACGATCCACTACTCGTACTTTCCAACACATGTCGAAACTGTCCATTGGCCTTTCTTTGTAACTTACACATAAAGGGGGAACGGGAAGAAAAGAAACATTGGGCAATCCCCATCACCTGCGGAAGCATCACCGTGAGCAGTGCTAACGAGAGGTAGCAGAGGGCCAAGCCTGTCAGTGCTGATAGTGATTAATCGCGCCGGGCTACGGGGCAAAGCTGAGAGGAGCAATCACACCGGGACCAGAGCCCATCTGCCCGTGCCCTTCGGTCAGGGCTGGAACAAATGGAATCTTTATAAAAGCAGAATGGGCGGAATGTGGGTGTCAGGGGAGCCGGGAGAGGAATTCACAGGTGTTTTCCTAGGACTTCCCGAGCAGAGGGGGTGGGGTGCCTTGTGGTTAGGCTGCACAGTATTTTCTTTCCCGTATGTTTATGAGCCATCAGCAGTTTCTGTTGGAACAGCAAAAACCATGTTCAGGTCAAGCTGCTGACCTGGGTCACTGGGAAGCTCATCTGACTCCTCTGTAAACTT
Source organism: Sminthopsis crassicaudata (assembly GCF_048593235.1). Classification (NCBI taxonomy): domain Eukaryota; kingdom Metazoa; phylum Chordata; class Mammalia; order Dasyuromorphia; family Dasyuridae; genus Sminthopsis; species Sminthopsis crassicaudata. The sequence goes on from NC_133617.1 coordinate 728,114,242, forward strand.
TAACAGATGGGGCTGGAGCTGCTCCGGGTCGAGGAGGTGGCTGGGGCGGGTGGGTCACGAACAACCCGGGGAGAAAACGTATCCCAGGAAGCTTGGAAATTGTGTGTAATGAGGAAGATAGCTCCCAAACAAAGAGATTCAGGGAGGGACTGGGAGTTGATTTGATGGGAAGCCCATTTATTCCCCATAAACCCCCTGTAAAAATAGGCTAAGAGGTAGTTAACGTGAAGTATTCCAAACACTACGGCACAGCCCAATGTTGAGAATCATATTTTTCCTGATCCATCTGTACTCCTGAAAATAAATTAAAACATATTAATGGGAACAGTGAACTTAGAATAATAGACTCAGAGCTTGGGAGCTGAAAGAGAACAGCGGTTCTGAATCTTTTTTTGTGGATCCTGGACTCTTTTCGGGAATATGATTAAAACAATTGATTCCTTTTCAGAATTATGTTTTTGTGCACAAGGTAAAGAAAACCAATTATCTTGTTACATATCATTATAGAAAACCAATTCTACAATTAACTTTTTGAAGCTCACAGATCCCAAGAACCTCTGCCTTAGATTTTGTTGTTGTGTCCAATTCTTTGACTGCATTTGGGATTTTACTTGGCTGCCATTGCTTTCTCCAGCTCATTTGACAGATGAGAAAACTGAGGCAACTATTCTCAAATGATTTGTCCAAGATTGTACAACTAGTAAGTGACGAAGGCTGGATTTGAACTCACAGAGATGAATCTGCCTCATCTGGAGACCCAGTAGGCTAGCCACCGCACCACCCACCTATCTTAGAATTTCTGGACTCTGTAAAGAATCTGAGCTTCAGGGACCTCTGTCTCACTTACTCAAAGTCAGATGGTTGGTTTGTGTCATTTAGTATTTCAGTACTTCTTTCATCCACTTGATGTATTGTTATTGTAGTATTGTCTACAAAACCAATCTACCCTTTGCCTTTCTTCTTGTTCACATGACCCTAGCAATGTAAGTACTTTCAAAACTATTCAGGCCCTGTCTTCTGCATGAAATCTTTCCAGCTGCTGGCACCTTCTCCCCCTCAAAAACTAAGTATGCAAACACATGTGTACACATACACCCATGTCTATTCATAGTCGTATATGTGCATATGAGCACATACATGTGTATACCTATAACATACATTTGCAATGTGTATTTATTGCAATGTGTATTCTCTGGCAGAACATCAGCTCCCTGTGGGTAGAAATTGTTTGAATCTTTCCTTTTGTATCCCAAATGACTAATAGACATTTAATAAATTTTTGTTGTCATTCAATGTAAGCTACTTTAACTGGCCTGATCTGCTTGGGTTTTTCTGTTAGATAATTTAGTTATCAGTTACATAACTTTAGAGAGAGAAGGAATCTCAGGGACTTATCCCTTCATTTGATTTGGGGCATACTACAATAGGGAACAAAATTTTTTTTGTTATTGTATCTTTCAATGAATCTTGTGTGATTCTGATGTTTGCCTTGAAGATACTTAGTTGGAAGAATACCTTTAAGGCAATGTTTTATTCGACAGAATAAAATGGATTTTTTTCACCTGTGTTTTATTTTTGTAATCAACAGACAATAAGGTCAGTGCACTCATATTGTCTTCATTTTGATTTCAATCATATGACTACGAAGATATATTCTGTTATAGAGTATTATTGTCAAAAACCTGCCTGTTCCCTTTTCAAAACTTTAGCAAGAATTCTCATGATGCATGTGCAGCTTCTGTCTTAATGATTTCATAAAGAAAATAGGAATATAATATAGTAATTATTAACATTCTCCTCTCTGTCTCTCTGTCTCTCTATGTCTCTGTCTCTCTGTCTCTCTCTCAGGCTCACTCTCACTCTCACTCTAACCATAAATGCCTTACCCTAATCCTTTTTTCTTTTTTTCTCTTCTCTCCTCTCTGCAAATTCTTTTTTTTTCCCCAAGCCTTTACTATCCTCTCTTTTTCTGACATTTTAAAACCTCCTCCAGTGAACTCAAAACCATGTTGCCTATAGTACAGATTATATATATATATATATATATATATATATATATATATATATATATATATATATATATATATATATCTTGATATCTATTCTCATCTTTTCTCTAGTGATATATGTGCTTTCTCATTCACTATATTAGGGAAAGTGAGATTAGAGCACAAAACATTATAGTTGTATTATTATTTTGTTTTTTGAAATCTGTCCAGATCATTCCCCTCTTTTTCTTTCTTTCTTTTTTTTTTTTTTTTGGTACATTTATTATCTCTTTTTGTTTTCATCTTTAAATGCTCTGAGGATGATCTGACTTACTTAGGTTTCTCCTTTTTATATCTCTCACTGTTTCACACACTATCATCTCTTCTTATTCACAGTACTCATAATCCTCTATCATCTTCCCCTATAAGTTTTTGTAAATGAAGTTATATACTAAATATGCTTCCCTTGGATGGCACAATAGTTCCCTTCTCTAGATGAGCAAATATTTGTCACCTGAAGAAGTTTCTAAGTGTAAACTGTGAGCATTTTTTGTTTTTCTCCCCAGGTTATTTTTACCTTCGGAATCCAATTCTTTGCAACAACAACAACAAAAAAAAAATTCGGTTCTGCACACATATATTGTATCTAGGATATACTATAACATATTTATGTATGGGAATGCCTGCCATCTAGGGGAGAGGGTGGAGGGAAGGAGGGGAAAAACTCAGAACAGAAGAGAGTACAAGGGATAATGTTGTAAAAAATTACCTATGCATATGTACTGTCAAAAAATGTTATAATTATAAAATTAATTTTAAAAAAGAAGTTTTTAAGTTTCTTTTGATTGTGGCAATTGATATTGATATTAGTATTGGTATTACCATTGGTTTAAAAAAATCCTTAGAGAAAAAGTCCTAGTCATTATCTGTTTTGTCTTATTTTGTTTATTTCCAACATTTAGTGTCAATAACTTGTTTTAAAAAGTCAGGTTAGAGTTGCCTCAATTGTAAATCCTATTTTCTTAGTTTTGCTATTTGTTCTAATCTGGTATTACAGTATATGATGATTTAATTAGGAAGACTTTTCCAAGTTCAGGGAATTTCTCCATTTCCTCATCCTACTCTACAAATATTGGTGCATAAAGATGTAATTATCTAATGTCATCTTATTATTTATGCTCATTATGAACCCTGCAATGTCAGATTAATCAGAAAGTTTTGTCTAAGGGTATAAACAAACACTTTTCAAAAAAAAAATTAAAGTATTTACAACCACATGAAAATATGCTCCAAATTGCCAAAAAGAGAAATGCAAATTAAAACAACTCTGAGGTTTCACCTCACATGCAATCCATAAATGGGCAAAAGATCAAAAATGGCAACAGTCAATGTGGGCTGGGACTATAGAAGGAAAGGCCTACTAATGCATTGTTGGTGGAGCTATGAAATGATGCAACTGTTCTGGAAAGCAATTTGGAATTATTCAAAGAAAATGACTAAAATACCCATACCATTTGAACCAAAAATTATTATTAAGTTTATATCCCAAGCCATTGATAACAAAAAAGAACCTGCATATTTATAGGAGCACTTTTTTGTGATAACAAATAATTGGATAGGAAGTAGATGCCAATTAGTTGTGGTATAGCTAGGCAAATTATAATGCATGAATGTAATGGAATACACCTGTACTAGAAGATATGACACTTCTGAGGAATACAGAGAAACCTGTAAAAACTTTATGAAATGATGCACAGTAATTATAACAACGTACCTATAAAGGACAAGTACATATCAAAAAAATTAAGGTAAATGTAATAAAATTATAAAGATTCAATGAGACTCAAAGGAAGAAATCTACTCACTGGTGAAAGTGTTACAAGTTTCACATGTTTTTGGAGTTCCTCATTGTATTAATAACTTATGCTGATTTTTTCCCCCTCTCTCTAAAACAATTACTATTTTTCACATGGGAAGGATCTCTGTGGAAAGCAGGGGGAGGATATGTGATGCTGTGCAAAAGAGAAAACCTCAATAAAAATAATTTTTAAAAGAATATGTATTTAGGGGCAGTTAGTTGGTGCAGTGGGTAGAGCACCAGCTTAAAATCAGGAAAACATGAGTTCAAATCAGGCCTTAGACACTTAACACTTCCTAGCTGTGTAATCCTGAGCAAGTCACTTAACCCCAATTGCCTCAAAAAAAAAAATAAAAAAAAGAATATGTATTTATCAGATACCTAGTATGTGCCAAAACCTATGTGAAGTCAAAAATGAAACGCTCTGTCAAGGAGTTTACATTCTGTAGGTAGAAACAACATGTGTACCTATAAATCTATAAGTGAATAGAAAATAAATACAAGGTAATTTAAGTGCCCGAGAAGCTGGAGATGACTGACTTTCTTATGTTTCTTTCTGCCTTTAGAAGAATGATAAAACACAGAGATTCTTGAAGTCATCTTTTTCATTTAAATGCAATCTTAGAGCTGATTTTATTTATATTGGGAATGTCAATATTGATAGGATTCAGTTTCCTTCAATAGTATGTTGAGACAATGGACAAAAATCTCATGCTTAGTATATCAGTTTAAATAGCATTTATAAACAATAAAAACTCTGTGATTCTTAACATCATCAATCAGTAAACATTTATCAAGTGTTGATCATGTGCCTGGCACTCTGCTCAGTGCTGAAAACACAAGGAAAGGCAAAAGATAGCCCCTGTCCTCAGAGTGCTTACAATATAATGGGCAGACAACATTCAAACATAGATCTACAAAATGAGCTACAGGTGTACCAAATAAGACATATTAAAGGCCCTGGAATTGAGGGGTTGGAAAAGGTTTCTTGTCGAAAATAGAATTTAATCTGGAATAGCACAGAGCTTCCTAAATGAGAGACAAACTCACTCAAAAGAGCTCAGCCTATCTATACAACACAGAAAAAAAAATCAAGTGAATTACGAACATTGGATGAACAAAAAAATCATAAAGTTCATACTATGTATTCTATGTGATATACTAAATGCTGATGGTTCAAATTAACGAGAGATACATGCTCTGCCCTCAAGAAACTTACAGTGGAATAAGGGGAGATTCACAGACAGAGGAGTGGTGACCCAGAGAGGAAGTTTTGATTCAATACTAGGACAATCCACTGACATTTTTTTCCTGAGGCAGCAGCAGGATGGAAAGCAAGATGGAAAGTGGAGTGGGGTAGGGAGCAGAATGGACAATGGCCAGCTAACGATGAAAACACTTGGTCTTAGGGCTTTTAGAGCTCTGTGGCCTCCGGGGCCTGGTCTCTGGGAGTGTGGCTTGGAGAACACAGCAACTGCAGAAACCTGGAAGATGTCCATGTTATGATGTATTTGTGAGTGGGCAGCCCACAGAAGTGGTCCATGAGCACATAAACTTTGGCCAGACATTGAACATAGGGAGGAAGTTGGACCCAGAATTGAATGGTAGGAAAAGAACAGGAAGGATTGCATTTCGGAAACTTCTCAGTCCTTCCAAACACTCCAAGTTTCTTCCTGAAACAAAATCCATCTCCTTAACACCAATAGTCTTCCGGTGATAGTATATGACTGAAAATAATGTAATACTATGATCTCTGAGGAATTCCCATTGTGGGTCACTCAAAGGGCAATGGCGAGTTGCATGGTGAGTGTAAACAGACCATGGAATATTATCATTTATGAACAGCACATAGGGAGGCAGAGTCGCTCAGTGGGAAGTGTCTGGAGTCTGGGTTCAAGTTGGGCATCGGATGCTTAATATTTGCGTGACCTTAAGTAAGAGGAAGGCATTGGATTGTAGGGCCTCTATACCATCTGAGGCAGCCGGAGTGTCAGACTTTTAGTCAGGAAGACCTAAATTCAAATCTGACTTTGGACATTTAGTCATAACTGTATGACACTGGGCAAGTCATTTTACGCTGTTTGCCTCAGTCTCCCCATCTGTCAAATGAGCTGGAGAAGGAAATGGTGAACCATTTCAGTATCTCTGCTAAGAAAAACCCAGGTGGACAGCACAAGAAAATCAGAACATTAACAAAAGTTAGGCCTTCTATCTATATATCTATGATCTTTAGGTCTTTTAAGTGAGATCTTCAAAGAGATTTATGAGTGAAAGAAGAAAGAAGTTCATTATGTCATTAGGGCAGAGCCACTTTATGTTAGGAAAATGGATCAAAGACCCCAAGCATGGCCCTATGGTCCTACCATAGAGAAGGACAAAAGTAAGAGCCACACAGGATAAAAAGGCCTAAGTTTAAATCCCTTAGTTGCAAGATCTTGGATAAATCACTTAAATGCTATTTGCCTCAGTTTCTTCATTTGTAAAATGAAGAATAGCACCAACTCCTCAGATTGTTGTAAGGATTAAATGAGATAATATTTGTAAAACATTTAGCACAGTATCTGGCACATAGTAGGCACTATATAAGTGCTATAAAATTATTATTATTATTATTATTATTATTAGCTTATACAATGTGGAATTCTGAAAAGTTATTCTCATCAGGTAACACATTATTGGCCCGTTTCTTGCCTTAGGATTTTGGTGACTCTATATCAGAAGTAGTGAAATACTATCGCCCTACAGTTGTTAAAAAATAAAAAAAAAAATAAGTTTTTGCAAAACTGAAATATTTTGTTGGATGCAAAATAATTCTTTTTTGATCCAAAAAGACAAATATAAATTAAAACCAGTTGCAAACCTTGGAAGGAATGTGGAGGGGAATGTGTCACCATCAATTAACTTTTGAAATTGGGTGATATGATACCAGAGAGAAAATGTCCCCACATATTGCTCTGGATTTTTTAAAATTGATAATTAAATGTTTTTTCCCTTTTACTTCATTTACTTCATTTTACTTCATTTATTTCATTTTCATTTTACTTCATTTTACTTCCCATTTACTTCATTCAATGTGTTTCATTAAGCAGCACAATATAGTCGTTAGTATATTGGTCTCAAAATCAGGAAGGCTTGGCTTCAAATCCCTGTCTCTGACAATTATTAGTGAGGTGACACCGGGCAAGACTCAGTTTTCTCATCTGTTAAATGAAAATAATGATAGCTATAGTAGTTAAGACTCAATTTCCTCATCTTTAAAATGGAAAAAAAAAAACATCTATAAGACCTATCTTACATAACTGTTGCAAGATTAAATTAGGAAAATTATGTTAAAGCATTTTGCAACTTCAAGATCCTACACAAATGTCAGCTACCATTATTCTTGGCTTTTTCCCCATATATTTGAACTGATGATGAAATCAGTTGCACAGACTCTATAACCCTGGGGCCATGTGTGCTTCCTGATATTTCCTTTGGAAATGACACTATTGAATGAGTATTTGACTAAATCCTGGAGCTTTGTTCTCCTAAGATCATAAATTTTAAAGTGAAAGCAACTTCAGAGATTACCTTGACATAGCACGATAAAATTTCAAAGTTAAAATAGATCTCAGAGGCTATCTAATCAATGTTCCTCATTTTGCATATGAAGAAACTGAGGCCCAAAGATTCTAAGTGATATGCTCAAAGTCATACCAGAATTGAATAAGAGGTGAGATTGTACAAGGAGAATACAATAGATATGTAGATCAATAAATACATCATTTGGAATGTATATAGATTGCAAAGTTACATGGAAACAAAAACTGAATTCTGAGAAGATCCAATGTGGCTTTTGAATCAAAGCCAGTTGTTCATTATTTCCCAAAAAGGAGCCAAAGAACTGATCACAGAATCATATATCTTCAGTATCCGAAGGTTACTCAAAGGACATCCAGTCCAACACGTATTAGAATAGAGACAAGCACAAAAAGCATCAAAGCTTTGAGTTTTGTCTCAGCAAAGATGAGCCATAACTAGGATATGGTGATCAAAGCTTAGCCACAGAGCACTGAAATTTAGAGGGTTCAAATATGTATACAAGCTGGAAAACCTGCTCTGCCATATACTTTGTCTAGTATCAACCTCCCCAGAAATAACCAACCGCTCCCACAATCTCCCCACATTTGGCTGCATGTTGGCTGTGAAGTTTTGCCCTGCACTCATTCTCCCTCCCAACCCTCCAATGGATTTTAGGACCTCTTTCAACAGCAACTAAAATCGATAGTTACAGTTCCTGTGTCCAGTTTCTTCCTAGCTAGCACTCTACCCTTATTCTATATACAAGAACTAAAAATAGTATCATATGAAAAAAACAACATATCAGGAAATTAAAGAGCTAGTAAAATCAACCCTCAGCAGTGGCTATCATTTGCAAATGTATATAGAATCTTAAGTCTTGGAAATAATCATGAAAGTGTGCCAAATTACATAAACTATAACAGCCAACATCGAAGTGCTTTGAAATGCCTTCAGACAAATAAAGAAATTTTAAGCTGAAATTCTTTTAAGTTATATACACATACAGTTACATTAATCATATTTCCACATTAATCAAGTTGTGGGGGAAAAAAGAAAGAGAATAAAAGGGAAAAACCACAAGAAAGGAAAAAAACAACAAAAAGGGAAATAATATGCTTAAATCTACATTCAGATCCTATCATTCTTTCTCTGAAGAGGAATAGAATTTTCTATTATGAATCCCTTAGAATTGTCTTAGATATTGTATTCCTGAGCAGAGTAGAGTTTATCATAGTTGATCATCACACAATGTTGCGATTACTATGTACAATGTACTCCTGGATCTGCTCACTTCACTTTGCATCAGTTCATATAAATCTTTCCGAGTTTTTCTGAAATCTGTCCACTCATCATTTCTTATAGCATAATAATATTCCCCTACATTCATGTGCCACAATTTGCTTAGCCATTACTCATTCGAATGGTATCTCTTCAATTCCCAATTCTTTGTCACCACAAAAAAGATGGAACATTTAGAAAGTTGAAAGCTACTTGAAAGCAGCTACTTTTCTAAAACGTGTCTATTTATCAGATGCTCTCAGACTATTTTAGAGACCTGGGGTCTTGATAACCCTGCCATTATTTGTAAAATGTGTAGTTCATAGGTTCCTTGGAATCACTCATTTCTAACTGGAAAGTACCACAGGAGAATTCTGAGTTAATAAAAATAACAAACATTAGCATTTTTATAGCATATAAAGGTTCACAAATATCTCATTTGATACACAAAGCAATCCTTGGAGGTCAGTGCTATTGTTATCCCCATTTTACAGTTGAGAAAACTGAGGTAGATAACAGTTCAGTGACTTGCCAAGGGTCATTTGACTATTAAGTGTCTGAGACTAGATTTGAAGTAGGTCTTTTCAACTGTAAATCTGGCCCTCTATGCATTGTTAATTTAGTAACTTCTGACAACATCAACAATCAGTCAATCCTCAGGTTTTCATTAAGTGCCTATTATATGCCAGGTACTGGGCTAGATACTGGTAATGCAAATACAAAGAATGAAATAATCTCTATTCACAATGATCTATGTTGATAGTAATTCATTTGGAAATTGTCAAAATTCTTTATGTCCATAAGCTCACTGAGCCTATGAGTCATAAATTATTATTATTCCCATTTTACAGATGAAGAAATAAAGCTCTGAGAAATGTTGAGCCTCTTCATTTTAAATACAAGGAAGCCATGGCCCAGAAAAGTTAAATGCATTACTCAGGGAAATAATAATTATTATTCATTTTTATACAATGCTCTACAATTCTCAGAGCCCTTTGCATACATTATCTCAGTACTCAAAACAATTGCAATAGATACTGCAGCTATTCTTATCACCTCCATTATACAGATGAGCCAACTGAGTCTCAAGAGCTATTAACAACTAACAAGCTTCATAAAAATAGATTTGAATTTGAGTCCTCCCAAATTGTTCTGCCTCAAGTCTCTCCCTTCTATAGCACAGCTGATGAATTCATTGTTCTCAAGCCGAGATCTGAACATGTAGCTTAAACTCCAGTGACTCCCATTAACTCCAAGGTCAGATCCAAACTCCTCTATATGGTATTTAAACAGCCTTCACAGCCCTCTCCCAGCCTTCCTGGTCTTCTGGCTGTTCTTCCCCAATGGCACTCCTATCATCATGCTTGTTCTGGGACTCTCCTCCTTGTCTGGAATATTTTCCCTCCATTTTTAATCTCTTGGAATCTCTACTACCCACTTTTCACATGAGATCTTTCCTGATTACACACACACACACACACACACACACACACACACACACACACAATTATCTTGCCCTTATTTCAGATAAATATCATATTGCACTCATTGTATACACAATGCTTTTCCCAAGCAAAATTTAAGTTTTTCAAGAATAGAAAATAATCATTTTTATCTCTGTAGCCCCAGCACTTAGCAGCGACTGTCATACAGTAGGCACTTAATAAATGCTTAGAGGTGTTTTTTTCACATATTAATTGAGTCCTGATCCCAAGTCCAGTATTCGCTCCATTGGGCCACAATGTAGAACCAAGACTTGAACCCACGTCCTGTGATTTCAAATACAGCATTTGGAGATCAAGAATGCACTGCACATCTTGGATAGGCCGAGCGAATATAATAAAGTGACAATACTCCCCAAACTAATCTATTTATTTAGTGCTATACCAATCAGACTCCCAAGAAACTATTTTAATGACCTAGAAAAAAATAACAACAAAATTCATATGGAAGAATAAAAGGTCGAGAATTGCAAGAGAACTAATGAAAAAAAAGTCAGAGGAAGGTGGTCTAGGTGTACCTGATCTAAAGCTATATTATATAGCAGCAGTCACCAAAACCATTTGGTACTGGCTAAGAAATAGACCGGTAGATCAGTGGCACAGATTAGATACAAAGGACAAAAAAGGGTACATCTATAGCAATCTAATCTTTGACAAACCCAAAGATACCAACATTAGGGACAAAAATTCATTATTCGGAAGAAACTGTTGGGAAAACTGGAAATTAATATGGCAGAAATTAGATATGGATCCACACTTAACACCATATACCAAGATAAGATCAAAATGGGTCCATGATTTAGGCATAAAGAATGAGATCATAAATAGATTAGAGGAACAGAGAATAGTCTACCTCTCAGACCTGTGGAGGAGGAAGGAATTTATGACCAGAGGAGAACTAGAGATCATTATTGATCACAAAATAGAAGATTTTGATTACATCAAACTAAAAAGTTTCTGTACAAACAATACTAATGCAAACAAGATTAGAAGGGAAGTAACAAATTGGGAAAATATTTTTAAAAGGAAAGGTTCTGATAAAGGTCTCATTTCCAAAATATATAGAGAACTGACCCTGATTTATAGGAAACCAAACCATTCTCCAATTGACAAATGGTCAAGGGATATGAACAGACAATTCTCAGATGATGAAATTGAAACTATTTCCACTCATATGAAAGAGTGTTCCAAATCACTGCTGATCAGAGAACTGCAAATTAAGAAATGCAAAACTCTGAGATACCACTACACACCTGTCAGATTGGCTAAGATGACAGGAACAAATAATGATGAATGTTGGAGGGGATGTGGGAAAACTGGGACACTGATGCATTGTTGGTGGAGTTGTGAAAGAATCCAGCCATTCTGGAGAGCAATTTGGAACTATGCCCCCAAAGTTGTCAAACTGTGCATACCCTTTGACCCAGCATTGCTGTTATTGGGCTTATATCCCAAAGAAATACTAAAGAGTAGAAAGGGACCTGTATGTGCCAAAATGTTTGTGGCAGCTCTTTTTGTTGTGGCTAGAAACTGGAAGATGAATGGATGTCCATCAATTGGAGAATGGTTGGGTAAATTATGGTATATGAAGGTTATGGAATATTATTGCTCTGTAAGAAATGACCAGCAGGAGGAATACAGAGAGGCTTGGAGAGACTTAGATCAACTGTTGCTGAGTGAAATGAGCAGAACCAGAAGATCACTGTACACTTCAATGCTGTATGAAGATGTATTCTGATGGAAGTGGAAATCTTCAACATAAAGAAGATCCAACTCACTTCCAGTTGATCAATGATGGACAGAAATAACTATACCCAGAAAAGGAACACTGGGAAGTGAATGTAAATTGTTAGCACTACTGTCTATCTACCCAGGTTACTTATACCTTCGAAAGCTAATAATTAATGTGCAACAGGAAAATGGTATTTACACACATATATTGTATCTAGGTTATATTGTAACACATGTAAAATGTATGGGATTACCTGCCATCGGGGGGGAGGGAGTGGATAATTTGGAAAAATGAATAAAAAAAAATTAGAAGGAAAAAAAAAAAAAAGAATGCACTGCACAAACATGGGACATTCCCACTGTATTGTCCTTTCTGTACCTTTCCACCCAAAGTGTAATTACATTTCCATGACGTGTGTACTGATTGATTAGGTTAACATGTTCCTTGGCAATGAAATCTCCTTTTTTATTCTTATCTTTTCATCTCAGAAATAGCATCTCTGTTTCACCAACAAATACCTTACGCAAACAGTGTGGCAAAGGACAGAGTCCTAGAGCCTTTCCTCAGGGAAGTGAAGTAGTGAGCTTCAATGGGTTGGACCATTCCATCCTCTCAAAGCCTTGTGGGAAAAGGTCTCTTTGATGTGTTATGATTGAAACAGCCCAGAGCAAGCCTGAATGCTATGTCCCTTGCCACTCCTCCATCACAAAGAGAACAACAGTCTGGAAATCCCCAGCACCCATATTATTTTTCCTTTTGTTACAGATATTACCTGCCCACAGTTATGTGGTGAAGGTTTAGCCTTGGGTCTCTGAGAGCTCTCGCCCATCAGCAGGACTTCCAGGAATGTTGTCTCTGAGTCACTTCTAAGTCCTGCCAACCTTTTCATGAAAGTGCCATGGCCGGCAAAGAAAGGGAGTTGGTAGTTGCTAGCCTCTAGGAAAAGTTAAGTAATGGCCCACCAGAATGAAGAAGGGCCAAGAAAATAAATTCTCTTTGCAGCCTTCATCTAGAAGAATATGCTTAAAATTAACCAAATGCAATCAAAAAGTGGCTTCTTTGGGAGTCCCATGGCCCAGCCCTCAGCCCCAGTCATTCTGTGTCTACCAGGAGGTAGGAGATGGATTACTTTAATTGTTTGATCAATCAATGAATGACCATTTCTTAAGTGCTTATTATCACTGCTGGAAAGGTTCTAAATATTGAGGAATACAAAGCAAAATAAAACAGTCCCCGCCTTCAAGGAGCTTACAATCTAGTGTGAGTTGGAGTATTTAGTCCAACAAATTAAAGTGTCAGAGCCCTCCATTATGGTAGCAAGAATTCTGGGAAGAGACTGACAGTTATTCACCAGCCCCTCCAGTATTTCTACTATTTTCAGGGCCCAAGGATGACTGGGCACTGGTTACCAGGGACAGGAGAATGAAGGAAATGGAAAAACTAAAAACCATAGGTGTTGATCTGTGGTCTCAGACAGATTCATTTGCAATGTATATGTTGTTCCACTGTGTATAAGGCTTCAACCAAAGGCAATTCGCCCAAACAAATGTTGGAATCCTATAGTCTAATTTGTTTTTCTTGATTATATGTGTTTGTAACCAGCCTTTTGTTTTTCTTGCTTTCTTAATCCTTTGGGGAAGAATGTTGGAAGGAGAGAATGCAGATTTTGAAAAAAAAAATATGGCCCTATCTCAATCAATTGATCAACAAGTGCTGACTATGTGATAGGGGCTAAAAATACAAAAAGAGGCAAAAGATAATACCAGCCCCTGTAGAGGGCTGGAACTCTGGAGAAATATGCTTGAAACAAGGTGTTAACTAAGTGGAATTGATATAATGGTTCTCTAGTTCCCATATATACTTAGTACTTAGCATGGTGATGTAATGGTTCTCTAGTTCCCATATATACTTAGTACTTAGAATGGTGATGTAATGGTTCTCTAATTTCCATATATACTTAGTACTTAGAATGGTGATGTAATGGCTCTCTAGTTCACACATATTCAATATGTTGTAATAATGTAATTACAATAAGGTATATAAGGGCTAACAAGAACTGGGAGACAGACATTCTATCTTTGGCCAGCCTTGTAATGGCTCTCATGCTTCTTATACTAAGATCAAGACTGAGCCAAGAATCTAGACTCTATTCTTAACCATTCTCATGGTATCTATCCTGCGGAGACCAAGGCCCTTCCAGAGGACCTCCAGAAAGCTAGCCCAGACATTACAAGCCCCTAAGAAATTCACAATCTAATAATACCTGTTTTGACAAGGAGGAACGTTGAGTAAAGTGTTCCAGTGTTAACATTAATCTCTCACAGTCTCTTCCTCTCTGCCAAAGTTTCCAAATACAGAGATTCTCTGAGGAACAATAAACATGGAATAATGGAAACGACTTTTGGAATGGAGGGAGCAGGAACCCTTTGCCTTTTACTAATGGTGTGGCCAAGTCATTTATTGTCTAGGGGCTCACATTCCTGATCTGTATCATTTTATAAATAAAACTCTTGTTGATCCCCCCCCACCTACCTAGCTCCTAGTGTCTCCCCATCTAAAATCAATCAATCAATCAAGGAGCATTTATTTTGTGACTATTGTGTCATAGGCATCTTCCAACTAACCTTATGTTTATTATATCTATAATTGTATTAATTTACATAATAATTTTTATATGTAATATGTAAATTATTTGTATATATTTATATATAAATTTATATTTATATATATTTGTAAATGTATATATAAATTGTGTATTAATTTACATAATAATTTATGTCTCCTCTTTTTCTTGAGGGTAATCATTGTCTCATTTTTGTTATTGTATCCCCGTGCCTAGCTCAGTCCATGAAACACGGCAGACATTTATTTATCAATGCTTACTGACTGACTTATTGATATGTTGAAATGTTGTGGGGCAGAGTGGGGAGGTTAGATTGCATGAGAACTGCAAGTTCTACACTTCCATGTTTCTGTCTCTGAATCCCAAAGATCTCATCTGTTATCAATCAACCATTTTGTATTTATCAAGTATCTACTCTGTCTAAAAGATAAACATGTATTAGGCATCTACTATATCTAATCAAGATGCATTTATTAGGCATCTACTATATGGCTATAGAATGCTGAGAACCAGAGAGACAAAATTAAAACAAAAAGTTAAATTATACAATGCTCAATTCTGATGGACATGGCTCTTTTCAACAGTGAGAAGATTCAGGCTACTTCCAACGGTTTTGTGATGAGAGAGCCATCTGCCCCCAGAGAGAGGACTCCGGGGACTGGAGTGTGGACCACAACATAGTATTTTCACTTTTTTTGTTGTTGTTTGCTTGCTTTTTGTTTTTTCTCATTTTTTTCCTTCTTGATCTGATTTTTCTTGTGCAACATAATATTTGTGGAAATATCTATAGAAGAATTACACATGTATAACATATATTGGATTACTTGCCATCTGAGGGAGGAGATGGGGAAAAAAGGAAAAAATTTTGGAACACAAGGTTTTGGAAGAGTGAATATTGAAAATTACTTATGCATATATCTACAGGTAGTTTACTTTCTATTGGGAAAATAATGCAAACATATTTTATCAGGATATAAAATAAATATAAAGAAACTTAAAGCAAAGGAGCCACTAGAAGCTGAGGGAGATGATTAAAGGATGAGATGAGTTTTGATGGAAGCTAGGGAGTCTGGGAGAAGAGAGAGAAGTGGTAACTTTCAAACATGTGGGACAGTTTTCAGTTCAGCAAAAACAAAAAATGAATTGTGTCCTTGATTCTTCTCTGACAAATGATAATGATGTGATGGACTGAAAGGCACAGAAACTACATTTTAAAAAGTTCATCCCAGATAGCTTCCCGGTTTCTTAGATTGAGCACAAAGTATATCATCGTTCTTATGCAGATACGTTTTGAACATTTGGATCTCTTCTCCCTGTGCATCAGTTTCTTCCCGGCCTGGGTCTTCAGCACTGAGATAAAGTGTGCCAAAGATATCTATAGTCTTGGCCATAATGAGTCCCTCATGTTGTTTCAAGGGTCCCAGTTGGCCCATGTCAAACACCTCCTGTGCTCTATTGGCCTGAGAACCTGTTCATTCCCTTTTGCCTTCATTGTTGGCTCAGAGAGCCAGTGGGTGGGTGTTTAAGGACAGACTTTCCATGTGCTAAACTTTGTCAGGCCCTTAATATTTTCCATATGCTCTGCAAGCCCTCTACAAGGAGCTTCACTCCATCAAGCATGACGTGGGTAAAATAACCAATATGTTTCTCTCCTGATGGCCTTATACATTCATGGGGAATCTTTTTAGTCTTCCCTCCAAGTACTTTAAAAATAGAAAACAATGGCTCTGATTCTGCTGGGAGAAAGATGTATGAAAAAATCCCATTTTGGATTGGAAGGAATTCTTTTTGTGGGCTTCGTTTGGGGTCAAAGGAGCTGAGTTTGAATCCTGCCTCTTTTGGTTACTGTGTGATAATAAACATGACAGTAATAATAACAATAACTAAGCCTTTATAAGGCAATTTAAGGTTTATAGATATTATACATACATTATCTCATCTCAGCCACAAAATTCTTATGTGAAAAAATTGGTATTATTTTCTCCACTTTACAGAGGAGAAAACTGAGGCTGAGAAAGCTTATCTGACTTGCCCAGTGTTGCATAGCTAGTAAATCAGAATTTGAATTCAGGTCTTTCTGATTCTAAGTAGAATGATTCATTCATTATCTAGCTATAAATTGAGCAGGTTGGATTAGACCCAGTAAAAGGAAACTAACACTATGATCCTATGATGCCCAAATGATTTCAAATATTTCCTTGGAAGTAGTCTTTTAGTCTGTATATCCCAATAGCCAAAGAGTCACTGCTACCTTGGAAGAGAGGATGATGTTGGGGAAAAAACCCTTAATTTAGTGGAAAAGACATGAGTTCAAATCCCAGCTCCTCTCCTTACTATTTGCATGATTATAAGCAAGCCACTTAGTCCCTCTGCACCTCAGTTTCCTCATTTATAAAATGAGCCAGTTAATCTGGATACTATAGAATGTCTCTTCCAGTTCTAAATCAATGAACTATATCTCTACTTGTCTCTGGATCTCTGTTTCTTCATCATCTTGAATTCATCTTACCACCAAGGCTGGCTTCCTACTGCCACTGAGGAGCCTGGTGCTGTGGACTCAGAGAATCAATCAATTATCAAGATCTTCAACAACCATAATAATCATTGACACAGAGAAGTATAAGGCTTGCAAAAATGCTTTATGTACTTTGCAACTAAGCTTCAAAATTGCTCTGTGAGCCAAGAACTTTTATTATTACCATTGCATAGATGAGGAAACTGAAGCTTTGAAAAGTGCTTATTGCCCACGGTCACGGGTTACATGTGTCAGAGATGGAGTTTCCAATTCAGAATTCTCCTGATTCCAAATCCAGCACTCACGGGATCATAGATTTTGAAGCAAAAGGGATCTGATAGATCCTATCAGCCAACCCTTTATTTAATACATGGAGGACTGAAGTTCAATGATCCATCCAAAGTGACATAGTCAGTAAATGGCTGGATTCTGACAAAATTTGCTCTAGATGGGGAGTGCTCCAGTTCCTCACCACCAACTGTCTATTAGACATCTCCATCTTCATGTCCTACAGGCTTCTCAAAATCAATAACTCATTCTCTTTCTTAATCTTCTCCCCATACTTATTCATCTTCCTAATTTCCCTATGTGTACTGGGGACACCACCATTCTTTAGTCATCTACCTTGGAAATCTCAAAGTCACCTGTACATCTATCACCTTCAATAGTATATAAGCCAGATTATTAGAATACATCCTATTTGGGGATTTGGGGGAGGGTGTCTTTAAATCCCGTCAGTTCATATATAAGTACTTAATACAGAATTATAGTAGAGTATATAGTATTTAATAAATTCTCCTTGACTGATTGATCCTCAGTTTTTTGCTCTCTCACCCTTCAACACCTCCATATTTGATCAGTTACCAACCCTATCAGAATCTCTCTTTCATCTCTTTTTATATTTTTCTTCCCCTCCCACTTTTTCTACTCTTGTCTTCTACTTTAGCTGAAGTCATCAGCACTTCTTGCCTGGATTATTTCAATGGCCTTCTAATGGTCTCTGGATTACCTCATTGCTCTCATTCATTTTGTGTTCTAGACATATTGGGCATAGTAGTCCATCTCTATCTCCAGCTTCTTTGCTTTTCCACTGGCTATTGCCTTCCCCCCTCCCCACCCCATACTTAGAATGAACTCTATCCTCCCCTTCTTAGAGTCCTTAGATTTCTTCAAGTTTCAATTCACATGCCAGATGTTAAACCAGATCTTTACTGCCTTCATTCTCCCCCTCTTCCTCAATTATTAATTATTCCTTTATAACTCACTTTTTATTTTGCTCAAATATACTTTTTATTGACAACAGTGTATATGTTTTCTTCAGCCCCATCCCCATTCCCCTCCTTTGACCCTCCATTCCAGTTAGTTTAAGGGGCAGCTTTGTGGAGAAGAAAAAGGCTGGATTTGCTTCAGATCCTAGCTTGGGAAAATCACTGTACTCCTTTGCTTCAATTTCTCCATCTGTAAAATGAAAGGGTTGGACTAGATGAATGCTAAAATTGCTTCCAACTTAATATCTACTTTCCTTATTGCAACAACTATTTCATTTTGTCTTTTATGTCCCCAGTGTGTACCACAGTACACACTTACAGTATTCTTACACATAATTAAGCCCATAATAAATGATTATTGAATGAATATCACAAATAATTTTGTTAGCTAATTCTGTACATCTTTACTTATTTTGTACATATTATCTTTCCACCTTCATCCCAAGTCCAATAAATCAACAAATATTTATTAAGCATCTACTATATGTTGGACAGGTATCATAGTGGGTCCTGGCAATACAAGTACAAGAACTCTAAAGGACCTGATGTTCTAATGCAGGAGGCATCTATTACATATAAGTCTACATATACATAAGTTACATAAAAAGTGAATTATACAGATAAAGAGAAAGTAGTCAAATATTGGGTAGTTTCAAAGAAAAGGCCCTAGAAGTTGGAAAGGAGTGGGAAATCAGGAAGGACTTCCTGCCAAAGATGGCACCTAGGCTCCATCTTAAAGGAAGAGAGAAACTTTACTTGGCATATAGTAGGCACTTAATAAATTTATTTAATTTAACTTAATGTTATTTGGATTATCTGATGTTTTCAATTATTCTTGCATTTTTCTTATATTACTAACAATCCTAATCAAGTATTGTATGAAATACAATACACTTAACAATAGTACTGGAGAATCTGAAAAAGAAAAAAAATTACTCCTTTATGCAATGATTAAGACAAAAGGAAAGGATAGATTTTGCAGGAAGAAGAGAGGCATAAATGATGATTCTGTTACTATTTTAAAATGTATTATAATGCTTAGAAATTAAGATTTCTGACTTTTCTATTTATTTAGGTCTCTCTAGTTCAAAAGTTAACTAACTGATACCATTTAGCCGTTACTTTAATGGCATGTAAATGATCCAAACTGAATTCCTCTGATTCACATACTTGTTTTTCAGCTTTCTAAAGTAACTTTTCTCTAAAGTATACTCTATGAAAAAAAAATAAAAAAATAAAGTATACTCTATGAATCACTGGAGATTTACTTAAGAGAAACAAGTGGAAAGATTTTTATTTGTCCTTGATGTACCTACAGTCATTCTTGCAAGTCTGAATACATCATTCTGGCCATTTATAAGAAGAAATTCATGTTGACTAAAGGATTAATTTCACTAGGAAACAAGTCCAGACTCTTCATTTCAACATTTTCTAGAACCTCCGATGGAAGTTCGATTTCTAAGGACCTGTGATAAGGTTTTGGTTACGGCTGAAGACAGGGAATTTTCAATGGGCAGGTCCAGTTTTTGCTCACAAATAGCAGTGTGGAAAGTGTGACTGATGTGGTAGCTTAACTTTGAACAATAGACACATGCTAAACATCTGAATTTTTTCAGCTGGATCCAAAGCAATCACTTACATTTTAGCTGCAAGATTTTGAGTAAAGACAGATGAACCAACAATGTGTAGAGGAGATAGAGTTTTTTATGTTTTATTTTTATTTTTTAAAGACACAGAAAAAAGCTATTGTCTCTGGGTATTTGGAGAATTTTCTGACATCAGAGGTACTATTCAGGAACTTTTCTTAGGCAGAATGCATGTTATCTATTCATTTTCTTACTCTATATATTCCCAAAACTCTGCATTACCTCTAATTACATTATAAAGTCTTCTGTTAGGATTCAAAGCACTTCCAAAATACCTTTTCAGACTTTACTTCCTTCATTTTCTCTACCATTTGTTTCCAAATCAAAGCAATCAAGGTTTCACTCAGCAGCTAAGGACACAATGAATAGAAATCTCCACTTGAAATCAGGATCTGTGCTCAAACCTACTAGACACTTACCTAGTTATGTGACTCTGGCCTAATCATATAACCTCTGCCTGCCTCAGTTTCCTTAACTGTAAAATGCAGACCAAAATGATACCCTTCTCCCAGGATTGCTGTGAGTATTGAACAAGATCATATCTGTAAAGCATTAAGCCCAGCATATGCCATATACTATTTATCAAATTGGTAAAAATAATAAAGGTTGGAAACACTCCATGTTGGAAGGGTTTGGGAAATATGGACACACTAATATAGTTTTATTAAAGCTATGATTTGTTTGATGATTCTTGAAAGTAATTTGGAATTATACTACTGTCAATGATCTATCAGCCAGAGATACCATTATTTGGCAATACCATTATTTGAAAGTAAAAGATAGGTTAAATAATAATAATTATAATATTTGAAGCAACACTTTTTGGAACCCCAAAGAAATGGAGCCAAAGTATATATCCATTGATTGGAGAATTTTTGAACCAATTGTTTTACATGAATGTAATGAAATATGATTTTCCTATAAAAAAAGAATATTAAGAATGCAAAGATGCATGGAAAAACCTATATAAACAGAATAAGGTGAGCAGAACTGATATACACAATAGACTAATTTCCCTAATGAATATTGATGCAAAAATCTTAAATAAAATATTAGCAAAGAGATTACAGAAATAGAACATATTATAGAAAGTTATCCTCAAGATAATACACCATGACCCAAGTAGGCTTTATACCAGGAATGTAGGGCTGGTTCAATATTAGGAAAACAATTAGAAATTGAATGTATCAATAACCAAACTAACAAAAATTATATGGTATCTCAATAGAACAAGTTATTAATCAACTCCCCAAGAAAAAATCTTCAGGACCAGATAGATTTACATGTGACTTCTATCAAACCTTTAAAGAACAATTAATTTCAATATTATATGTTATTTGAAAAAATAGGGAAAGAAGGACTCCAATCAAATTCCTTTTGTAACACAGAGATGGTGCAGATATGGTATTCTTAGAGAATCCTACAGAATCAACTAAAAAACAACTAGAAACAATTCACAACTTTAGCAAAGTTTCAGGGTACAAAATAAATCCATATAAATTATCAGCATATTTATATATTACCAATAAAGGCCAGCAGCAAGAGATACACAGAGAAATTCCATTCAAAATAACTGTTGATAGTATAAAATATTTGGGAATCTATATGCCAAGGGAAAGTCAGAAACTATATGAACAAAACTACAAAACATTTTCCACACAAATAAAGTCAAATCTAAAAAACTGGAAAAATATCAAGTGCTCATTGGTAGGCTGAGCAAATATAATAAAAATGATACTACTACCTAAATTAATCTGCTTATTAATGCTATACTAATCAAACTCCCAAGAAATTATTTTACAGATCTAGAAAAAATAATAACAAAGTTCATCTGGAAGAATAAAATGTCAAGAATTTCAAGGGAATTAATGAAAAAAAAATGCCAATGAAGGTGGCCTAGTTGGATCAGACCTAAAACTATATTATAAAGCAGCAGGTATCATTGATACTGGCTAAGAAATAAAGTAGCTGATCAGTAGAATAGGTAAGGCTCACAGGACAAAATAGTCAATGACTATAGTAATCTAGTATTTGACAAACCCAAAGACCCCAAATTGGGGGATAAAAATTCACTATTTGACAAAAACTGCTGGGAAAATTGAAAACTAGTATGACAGAAAACTAGCCATTGACCCACACCTAACACCATATACCAAGATAAGGTTGAAATGGGTTCATGATTTAGACATAAAAAATGATATTATAAACAAATTAGAACATAGGACAGTATACCTCTCAGATCTGTGGAGAAGGAAGAAATTTATGACCAAAGAACTGGAGATCATTATTGAACACAAAATAGATAATTTTGATTATATTAAGTTAAAAAGTTTTTGTAGAAACAAAACTAATGCAGACAAAATTGGAAGGGAAGCAATAAATTGGAAAAACATTTTTTACATCCAAGGGTTCTGATAAATGCATCATTTCTAAAATATATAGAGAATTGATTCAAATTTATAAGAATTCAAGCTATTCTCCAATTGATAAATGGTCAAAGGATAGGAACAGACAATTTTCAGATGAAGAAATTAAAACCATTTCTAATCATATGAAAAAAGTGTTCTAAATCACTATTGATCATAGAAATTCAAATTAAGACAACTCTGAGATACCACTACACACCTCTCAGATTAGCTAAGATGACAGGAAAAGATAATGACGGAGGGGATGGGGGAAAACTGGGACACTGATACATTGTTGGTGGAATTAAGAACTGACCCATCCAATCTGGAGAGCAATTTAAAACTACACCCAAAGGGCTATCAACTGTGTATATACTCTTTGATCTACTGAACTTGTATCCCAAAAAGATCAGAAAAGAGGGAAAGGGACCAACATGTAAAAAAATGTTTGTGGCTGCCCTTTTTTTAGTGACAAGAAACTGGAAACTGAGTGGATGCCCATCAGTTGGAGAATGGCTGAATAAGTTACAATATATGAATGTTATGAAGCATTATTATTCTGTAAGAAACGATTAACAGCATGATTTAAGAGAGGTCTGGAGAGACTTACTAAACTGATATTAAGTGAAATGAGCAGAACCAGGAGATCATTGTATACGGCAACAATAAAATGATATGATGATCAATTCTGATGGACGTGGTCCTTTCCAACAATGAGATGATTCAGGCCAGTTCCAATGATCTTGTGATGGAGAGAGCAATCTGCACCCAAAGAGAGAGCTGTGGGAACTGAGTGTGGATCACAATATAGAATTTCACTTCTTTTCTTGTTGTTTACTTAAATTTTATTTTCTTTCTCATTTTTTTTCTTTTTGATCTGATTTTTTCTTGTGCAGCAAGATAATTTGTATTAATATGTATGCCTATCTTGGATTTACATATATTTTACCATGTTCAACATATATTTGATTAGCTGCCCATCTAGGGGAGGGGATGGAGGAAGGGGAAAAAAATAGAACACAAGGTTTTGCAAGGTCAATGTTGAAAAATTATCCTTGCATAGGTTTTGAAAATAAAAAGTTTCAATAAAAAAGACACACCCAAAAGGCAAGGGAAGGATGAAGATAGCACTTAATGATGTTCCTTACATATTAAAGTTCTATTATAGAAGAAGGATTAGATACTCAATGTGCATTTAGAGAGAAGAACTATTTCTTTAGTGGCATGACAAAATTATAGAAGAATAGATTTTAGATTCAATATAATAAAGAACTTTTAAATTATCAGAACTCTATGAAAATGAAAGTTGTTAGTTTCTGGTCACTTGAAGTATTCAAAGAGTGGATAACCTTTTGATTATCCAATTGGATAAATAATTTAAAGAAGAATGTTATTTTGAGTGGAAGTTTGAACTATACAACCTATAAGTTCCCATTTAACTATGAATCTACATTTTTAAATACATATGTTTATATATATATAAACAATTTTTTTAAAATAGCCCATGGGTAGGTCATGCTAATATAATAAAAATGACAATTCTATCTAAATTGGTCTACTTGTTCAGTTCCATACCAATCAAACTGCCAAAAAATTATTTTATAGAGCTAAAATTTAAAAATAAAAAAGTTTGCATTTTGATGTTTGAATGAATTATAAAGCATTTATTACTTACAGTTATAAATTTATTAAATATTAAGCATAAGCAAGGCTCAGTGCTAAGCTCTGGAATACATATACAAAAGAAAGTATCTGCCTTAAAGTAGCATCCAATTGGCAAGGAGAATAGTGACCAGGGAAGTCACAAGGAGGATGCATGGAGCCATAAGGTTCACTACACCTTTGATACACCTTGATACACCTTTGGTGGATTTGTGTTGATTTTCCTAGAATAAATGCTAGGGGGAGGGGATGGGAACAAACAGTGACAGCAGACAGATGTCAGTAAGACCTGTCAAATGGACCAAATACAACAAGCATTATTGTCACAAATCCAATTCAATAAGTCCCAGAAATGTACAAGGTACAATATAAGATGGTGGGGTGCAAAATGAAAATTTTTCTCTGACCTCAAGGAACTGATAATTTATTGTTTCAAAGATAGCCTAATCATATCTGACATTTTATAGCTACAAAAATTTTACTTTGTTTTGCTTTTATATTTTAATAATGTTCTTTTTATACTCCTCTTGCTTCATGCCCTCTTAATTCCTCCTATTTTTTTTCAACCATACACTGATTTTAAAGTTAACCTTCCCAGATCTTGCTTCCTATGATCTTCTCTGCTCCTGTCCTTGGCTTGGCAAACCGACTCAGAATAATTATGTTTCTGACTTCTCTTACTATTTTCCATTTTGGAATCAATCAAGATCCTGCTCTCTGTGTTTCCAATCCCAACCTAGTCATACCACCCTGATTTCTTATGGTTCCCACACAGGATGGTTTGCTTTGGACATTCTGAACTTTAAAAAGCACCTTCCCTCCTTGCCTCCAACAATTCACTCAGTCACAGCAGCTCAGCAGGAAGGCCTTTCCCCTGACAAAGTAAATTGAGTGAATATTTAGAGTTTTAATGGTTAGTGTTGGCTTTATGTCACCAAGAGCCAAAGCAAATTGACCAAATGTTTGGAGCTTTGACTGTTAGTGTTGGCACTGAATTGTCAAGAGCCAAAGTCTCTTTTAGAACCACTGATATATATTGTCACTATCCTTTTGGTATCGTCCCTCTGACTGCTTCCATATTTTAAGGACAGTATCCAATATCTTTCCAGTTTTTTTTCTCTTACATATAATAAAAAGATCCATCTTTGGAATGGAATCATTTCCCAAGACCTATGTGAGAGACGGAAGATTGAAATGTACAACTGCCTCTTCAAGGACATATTAGTTTTTTTCATCATCTCCTTCCCTGGGATGTCAATTCAACATAACTCCCATAATCCATTAGAGTTTTGCTTTTTTTTTTCTTAGCTCAACATAGAGTAGGATCTTACCATTTTTATCTTTGCCTCAGATATTTGACACACTACTTTAAGCTCAGTCTTGTTTTCCCCAACAATGGACTTCAATAAGAGTTGATCAGTATATAATTGATCAATAGACAATAGGCTAAAACCTTAAAATTTAAACTAATAGCCAAGTAATTTCATGAACTGTATGGATCAAAAGGAAGATAGTACTTCCTTTCCCATCCCTTCATAAATTTATTTGTCCAAAGAGTGATGGTAACCTAGATATCTAAGGACACAGAAACTGCTACCTGGGAGTAGCCCATCCCAGTTTTAGAGAGCTCTAATTGTTAGAAAGATTTTCTTGACATAAAGCTAAGTTTTGCCTTTTTTTTTTTTTTTTAACAATATCTACCTATTGGTCCTGATTTTGCTTTCCAGGGCCAAACAGAACAAGTCTAAATCCTGTTCCACATACTTGAAATAACTATCACTCCTATTCTCTTCCCTTTTTTTCCTGCAAGCTCTATATACCTCATTAATTATTAATTATTAATTTTGACATAGACTCAAGCTCCCTCAATTTACTAATTTTACTTCTTTGGATAAGTCCTTCAAAAATGCAGAGCCAAAACAACACAGTATACTCTAGGTTGAGTAGCTGGTGTTTATTCTTTGTTTTCAAAGATGACCATGATCGAAAGGAAGTGTTTCCATGGCTTTAAAGACTTCAGATGATGGCCAACAAGGGCACATATAATCTCCTTCAATTTTCCTGGTCTTTAAGTCATTTTTTCCTTTTTTTACTTTCTGTACCTTCCCATGCTGCTTTGTTCTAGCCATTGGTGACAATTTCCATTACCTAAGAAGTCTTTTGGGGGATAGCCCCCCATTGAAAGAACGTTCCACCAATCTCAGATATCAAACTAAAAAATCCAAGATCTTGAAACTCTTTGAATTACCTTTTCTCTCCATCCAAATGGGTTTGACTGTTATATAAACTGTTCAAAATAGGAACCAGGTCCACTGTTCCATCCAGTGCCAAATCCCCAGTCAATGCTAAGAATCCTCAGAATAATCTTTTGACATATCTTCTTGAAGCTTGTCATTATTTTCTCTAGCAAGTGCAGGAGGTTTTTATTGAGACATCCTCACCCTGAGGCAAGGTACTGTACTTTCAAAACATCTCTTGAATTCTGAATTTCCTCTCCTTTCCTAAGCTTTGTAGGTGCTTTGAGGTAAAAGGTCTAATGAGTCAGGAGACATCTCTGGCCAGCTCACTTTTGGTACGTGCCAACTTTTCTGACTTTGTGAATTCATTCTAAGTTTCATAGGTTGCACATTGGAAGGTTAAGTCAGATCTTGCTTGAGTTCAACTGTGGTCGGTATCCTTGGAAGTCAAATGTGGTGGATTAAACTCTTCTGAGAGTTGGATGGGAAAGAAAAATGGAACTGAACGATGAATCAATGTACCTATTACAGCCAATAATTCTTCAGATGCTTTAAAGATAGTGCCTCCTAGGAAAAATAATAATAGCTATTTATATAACGCTTTAAGGTTTACAAAGATTATCTAACTTAATCTTCACAAGAACAATGGGAAATAGGTGCTATAATTATTCCCATTTTTATAAAAATAGAAAGTGATACTGAAGGCAAATAATTTAATCATAGGCACAGTTAGTAGGTACCTGGGATAGGATTTGATCTCAGCTCTTCCTAATAGGCAAATAATGCTCTATTTACTGTGTCAGCTAGCTGGCCCAAGACTAGCGATTTTACTAGTAGACATCCTACCCATTCTTGATATGTAACAACAATAGAATTAAGCTCCCTTTTTCTAGGTAGATATGCATCCCATCTAGCCTTATAGAGTCACAGAAAAATAGATATAGTTAGCCAACTTAGGCCTGATGTGGATTGAGGACCATAAGCTTTCCATTTGTATGAAGTTGGATGGGGAGAAATGTCCCTGTTCTTACTGCCTTTGAGTTCCTGGCTGATAAAAATGTCCATAAACCCATTGCTAAACTTCAGAAGAATGAAAAGGTCAAGTCCACAAGAGAATGAGATTGTTCCAACCCAGGATCTATGATCAACATCCCTATTTTAAGTCTCTCCTCAGTCAATTTGCAGATTAGAAAGTTTGATGTCAGACTTTATAATGATACAAAGACCAAGGAGTTAAACTGGCAATGCCCATGGTAGGTTAATGTTACTCTTTGTTTATTCTTCTTCTCCAGTCTCCATGATTTTGCATAGTCAATTCTCCTTGTCTGAAATGTACTTCTTCCCCCCTCAGTCATACAGAATTTGCTTCACTACAGGAAGTTTTTCTTGACTTTCTCCCTTATCAGCATTATCTACTTTTAGGAATTAAATGAAAGGCATATGTGGATATAGTTTGCATTTATTTATTTGTCTTCATAATAATCATAAAATTTTATTGTTTGATTAGTAGCTAATATTTAAATAGCATTTTAATGTTTATAAAATGTTTTATACCTGTTAACTCATTTGTATTGATACATGTTTTACTGGCTGCAAGGTAAGGGAAGAAGCATTTATTAACCAGTACTTTACAAATATGACATCATTTGATCTTCACGATAACCCTAGAGATAGATGCTATTTTGATCTCCATTTTACATTAAGAAAACTGAGACAAAAGGGTTCAATGACTTGTCCAGGGTCACACAGCTAGGAAATATCTGAGGCAGAAGTTGAATTCAGGTGTTCTTCACTCCAGGTCTAGCATTATGTACTTTGTTCACCCCCTAGCTGCCCACATCGTTAGGTCTCCACATTTCTTTCCTTATCACCAACAACTTTATTCCTGCCTAACCCCTAGCTGGCTTTTTAATATATTGTTCTTCAATTAGAATACAAACTACTTGAGAATAGGGAATGTCTTTTTTTCTTTTCCTGGCTTGTATTTGTATTTCCAGAATTTAGTATAGAGTCTGGCTCTCAATTAAGCGCTTAACAAATGCTCTATCTAAACATTCATATATCCATTCATCTGCCTATAATCTAATTCATCTTTATATCCATACATCCATTTATTTGTCTATTCATTCATCTATTTTCTACACATCTATTTGAGGTACATTACAAATTAAGAAGCAGCTTAATATAGCCACTAAAGGACTAGCCTTAGAGGTAAAAAAAAAAACCTTGGATTCAATTCTCTTTTGACACTTATTAGCTTGTTTCTAATGGCCAAGTCATTTAACCACTGAGTGTAGATCCCTTGGAAATTCTCTAGAACTATAAGTCATAGAGGAATTACCAATTTGCCTTAAGTTGAAGGATTTCTACCCTGCAATATACTGATGAAATCATAGATAAGTAGCCTCTCCCACAAAAAAAGAAACTAAATAAGAAAACTTTGGGAAGGAAGGAAGGAAGGAAGGAAGGAAGGAAGGAAGGAAGGAAGGAAGGAAGGAAGGAAGGAAGGAAGGAAGGAAGGAAGGAAGGAAGGAAGGAAGGAAGGAAGGAAGGAAGGAAGGAAGGAAGGAAGGAAGGAAGGAAGGAAGGAAGGAGAGAAGAGAGAGAGAGAGAGAGAGAGAGAGAGAGAGAGAGAGAGAGAGAGAGAGAGAGAGAGAGAGAGAGAGGGAGGGAGGAAGGGAGGGAGGGAGGGAGGGAGGGAGGGAGGAAGGAAGGAAAAAAGAAAGAAAGAGTTTAAACATAGGGTCAGGGCATCTTTGCAAAATCAAAATAAGGTAAGAAAGGTACTGAGCATGTTGGATCATCCCTGCCATGGACAACTGGTGGGAAGTCATGAACAAAAGTCAAATAGGATGAGCAGGCAATTAGAGTTGCAATTACAATCATTGAAAACAACAATCTAATGCATGAACACAACCATTTGATTGTGTGTTCCCCAGGAGAATGTACGGATATTGGGGACTGGGTGTGTCTTGTTTTTCACTTTGTGCCTCAGTTCCTCGCCTAGTGCTTTAAACATGTTTGATGCTTAGTAACCGGACATGCTACAGCCAACTCCTTATTCTTAAATTCTCAGTGTGAGCATTTAGACCTCCCAAATCGAGGCTTGATTTATAGTTTTGTTGATAGCATAGACCTTAAAAATTGATGGAAAATTTGTTAAAAAATCAGATTATACTCAAAAGTGTTTCCTTGTTGTTGTTTTTCCAGAAAGTCCATAATTAAACATGTATCAGTGCACTCTTGACAATATGGAGATATGATATAATACTAAGAGTGCTGGATTTGGAGTCAGAGGAGTATGAAAGCAGGACAGCCTAGTAGAAGGGACATTAATTGATCTGACATTCAAATATAACTAGTGATACTTAGGATCTTATGAAAATTGCCTAATCCTTCTGGGCTTCAGCTTTGTCATCTATAAGATGGCCCTAGAGATCCTTTCCAGCTTAAATGTTGGCTCTGTTATTGCCTTCTTGTGTGCCTGACCTTGACCTCATCTCTTTGGGATAGGACAGAGTTGGACTCCAAGGTCCCTTTCAATATTTGAAGCCCATGAAATTTACACAACAACCAAAATGCCATCCAAAGACTAGAAATTAAAATTGTTCACTGCATTCCCAATTGAAAGGACTAAAAAGCCAGTACAACCTTCTTTTGTCCTCCGTGAAGGTGGAACCTTAACCTGAAAGCCAGTAGCTTCTGGAATAAAGGCACTGTTTACAAGAGAAGGATTGTGCAAACTTCAGAGCAGACCTGGAGTCCAAGGCCCATCATATATACAGAAAATGGGACCTGCTCCATGCCCTGTGGGCCTGTGATGCAATCTGTAGAATGGAGTAAACAAAAAGGGAACAACAGTCAAGACACAACAGGACTGACTCTACCGGAATTTGGAGTCCAGAGAGAAAAGACTGGCAAGCTTGCTACTCACCAGAATGCGAGTCACAAAATCCAGCCGGAGGCTGCCAGTTTCTAACAGGGCAGCCAGAGAAAATCAGACCGCTGAAAGAGAAGGCAGAGAAGCCTCAAACAAGGAGATTTTTTTTCTTTTAAGCCATAGAAGCATATTACATCTCTCCTAAAGAAGGCACAACTGAGAACGGGAAAATTGAAGATGGTCTATAAAAATTTGAGGGGAATAAAAAGACAACCATCCAAAGGGAATGTTAAAAAATACTCATCATTTTTTCAAGGGTTTTTTTTTGGTTGGTTTTTTTTAGAAGCACAGAATTAGGCCTAGGCTGGCTGAAAGATTTACAGACCAGGCCAAATTCCAGTGTTTTCTATTCCTTCCAACCAGATACGGGAACCTCCTGTACAAATTCTTGGGAAGGAAGCTGAAAGGATTGAAATCACCTTGTTCCTGGGTTACTTAGGGACATAGCAAGTCCCCCCTCACATACACTGTGTTCTTTTAGAGCTGTCAAATACCAATTAGGGCTTGCCAGCTTGTGTCCAGGACCAGGAGATGATACAAGCCCTGCATATCCTGCCATCTTGGGAACAGGGAAGCCGCCAGCATTTTCCTCACTAATTTCTGTTTACCACAGATTGGGTTCCAGATTTGATAGGAAGGCTGAAGAAACAATGGACATTGTTCTGCCTGTGGAATTTTTCCTGAGAATTATCCAGACCATGACATTGGGATGTGGGAAGTTGGCAAGAAAAAAGAGAAACTCTGAGGAATTGTTGGGAGAAATTGAGAATACCCAACCCTCCTCCTTCCTCCATGATGGGCAAAAGGAACATCGTTAAAAATATAGGGAAGAATTGATCAATGGAGGAATGAAATAAAGACCAGAGGAAGTCAGTGGTAAACTGGTAGAGCCATTTTAAGACCAGCAGAATATAAAGTTCTTTCAGAGTACAGCCATTTCCATTTACCATTATATCATCTCCAGCACCTAGTACTATAATCTTGCCCTTCATAGGTACTTAATGACTACTTGTAAGATTACATTGAAGAAGGAAAAATAGA
Organism: Sminthopsis crassicaudata; assembly: GCF_048593235.1. NCBI lineage: Eukaryota > Metazoa > Chordata > Mammalia > Dasyuromorphia > Dasyuridae > Sminthopsis > Sminthopsis crassicaudata. Next base: position 728,145,498 of record NC_133617.1, read on the forward strand.
GAAAAGTTTTTAACTTCTATTTAATTGAGGAAGCATTTATAAACTTTAAGCACTGAGTTGGGTGATACATATAAAATGAAACAGAACAAAAATAAAATAATCTGGTCAGTTTATTTTCTCTTCCACTTGAAAATGATATTTGGGATTGATTAGTTGAATGTCTTCCCTGAGTTCATAAGAACTTCCTTTGGCTCCTATTTGTTCTACCAACTCTTCTACCACCTGACCCTTCCCCAAACCTTTTGAAATCGTCTTTTTGTCCATTATGGAGGAAGTTGAGGTTGGGAATCCCCAATTTTCCCCAATAATTCCTCAGATTTCTTTCTGGGGTCTAGGGCCTTACATCACCATGCAATGGTCTAATGGTAAACATGTAGGACCTTTGGAGTTGGAAAGGACCTTATAGGCCATCAATTCCATTATTTTAGAGATAAGGAAACCGAGGCACAGCAATATTAAATGACTTGAGTCACACTCATAAAGGTATGTGGAAGAATTCAAACTCAGATCTTCCTGACTCCAAATTTAACCAGCTGGCTTATATACATGTATAAGGAACAGTTTTCAGCCTCATGATTTGTATAGGGAACTTCCAGGTAAGAAACTCCCTGTACTGGTGCCAATCAGTACCTACTTGTGAAATTTATAATCTTAAAATCCCTAATTAACTTACATCAGAGACAAGATATCAGCCAGCTCTTCTTGAGTTCGAAGTCACCATTCTTCCCACAATACCATGGTGTCCCTTATGTTAAATATACATAAGGTAATTAAATCGATGGGAAATGAGTAAAAATAATTGGAGAGGTTCTGAAAATTCCCTTTCTAGGACACAGCCATTGAACTGAGTCTTGAGTGAAGTTAAGGACTGTAAAAGGAAATGATGAAAGAGAGCCCATTTCAGGCATGGAAGCAGCCCCTGGGAGTATTTGGAATCCCACAAGGCCATAGCTAGAAGTCCCCTCACCTGGCTGCTAAATATTTGCATGTGCCCCCTTACCACATCTGAGGCCCCATTAGTACAGAATTTTTGCATCTGGCCTTTCAAGAGCCTGAAAGTTTCCAGTCTTTCTGGAGAGCTGTTGAGTGGATTTCCACTAGGACTTGGGGAGTTTGAGAAATGCAAGTCCCCAGCAAACCTTACAATATTAAAGGGCTGGGAGCAGAAGTCTCTGGTTTTGATTTTCAATCCTTGCCAAAGAAAAGAGAAAAAAAAAATCAATCCTGGCAGGTTTAGCCCAGCTGTACTGACACACCCACTCTGGAGGAAGAGCCAAAATAGAAGAGAAAGGTTACAAATACAGGCTGCAGGAACCTGAGAACACCTCAGCCCTTTTTGTGCATGGCCATCTCTCTGACTCTGAGCCTGGAGAAGGGACACATGAAGAAATCAAACCTCCTGTTGGCCTTGAACCACCCAAAGAAAAGCCCTGGGGAGCAACAAAACCCATCAGGAGGAAAGAGAGCATGTTTTTGTTTTTTTGTTTTTCTGTTTTTGGAAAGACAAATCCAAAAAAGAAGGAGGCAAAAGGGAACCAGGAGAGACAAATCTTAGGCAAAAGGAGAGAAATGGTGTTCTGGCCCAGTTCCTGAAGACTTCCATCTGTGGAAGTAGAAAAAATAAATGGACATTCCCTTCACAAGACCACACAAATATGCATGGAGTGTGTGGTGCTTATTGGCTGGCAACATGCATGGTTCTGACCTCAGAAGGAAGCAAATCTTTAAGTAGGAGGACATTTCCAAGGGCCTTTAGAAAAAGCTCATGAGAATAGGTCTACTGGCCACTACTATGGCATCCTGGCCATCACTGAAGGAGGGAGTCAAGGGCCATCTTCTCAATCAATCCTTTCCTTATTCTTCATGCCCCCAGCCAGAAGGGATCTCTATCTCTAAACTCTCAGACCTTTATGTTTCCCACACCCAAGACTTTTGCCCTTGTCCTATTCTTATTTATGTATGTCAATCTTCTTCCAAAACAATCAAAATATAAATATAAATACTCATCAGGCATTTACTCTGTGTGAGGCACTGTGCCCATGTTGGAGATGCCAAAACTAAACAAACAAACAAAAAAGTTTCTGCCTTTGAGGAGCTTACATGCTACTCAGGAGACATTATTGTGTCAAAAGATAAATATAATAATTTGAAGAGGGAGAGAGTGCTCTTTTAACAGAGTATAAACTCCGTGAGGGAGCTTAGGATAGAATAGAAATAGCAATGAACTAAGAATTGGAAGACTTGCAATCTGACCAACTGGCTCCATAACTTTAAATCTATAAATATTTATGAAGCACCTACTATGTGCAGGCTCTGTGTTAAACCTGGGATACAAAAAGAAGCAAAATCTTGATCCTGCCCTTAAGGAGCTTATAATCCAATGGGAGAGAAAACATGCAAACAAGTATATGCAAAGCAAGATATAAACAGGATAAATAGGAAATAAAAAGGGAAGGCATTGGAATTAAAGGGTTCAAGGAATACTTTCTGGAGAAGATAATTTAAAGGTGGAAGTGGAGGAGGAAGAATATTGCAAGCAAGGGAACAGCTAGAGAGAATACCTGGAACTGAGAGATGGAAAGATTCGTTCAAGAAACAGCCATGAAGTGAGTGTCACTAAGTCAAAGAGTAAGAGTCAGGGAATAAGAGGTAAGGAGAGTAGAAAATGAGGAAGGAGTGAAGTCATGAAGGGCCTTGAATGTCAAACAGAGCATTTCCTACTTGATTCTGGAGGCAATAAGAAGACACTAGATACGATTGAGTTGGGGAGTAAGTAGGTGGGAGGGGATTGTATGACATGATAGCTCACCCCTGTGAACTGTATTTTCCTCAGCTATGAAATGGGAATAATTATATTTTTTCTTGGCAACCTCAGAGCCTATTTGAGGACCAAATAATATAAGGTAACTGAAGTACATAATTATTTGTTCTAGATCTTCCTGACTCTAACATTCTATCCATGGAGGCATTTAGATATTTGTGTGCATATGTATGGACATAAAAGGAGGTTAAAGGATGAGTCCTAGAGCAGAAATTAAGAGAAACAGATGAAGTCCTGTTCATCAACTATTTAAAAACCCACAAAAAAACCTCCAGTCCCTTAAGTAGATGATCAGTGAAGGCTTTCTAGAAAGACATGGAGAAGAATCACAAAGAGAAGATTATCTATACTGATGTACAGTGGAAGGACAATCACCACTGAAAAGACTGAAAGTCCATTGAAATAGAGCTAGCTTCCCTTTCCATAAGAAGTGCTTTCTATCCATGATTCTATAGGCTACAGAATCAAAGAATGCATCTATAGTGCTCCATCTATAATGGCCCATTCCTATCTATGTAGATCAAATGTCTCTCACACATCAGCAAAAGACCAGTGCTCAGAACTGTGTCTCTAAAATGGTGACTATTAATTGATACAAAGCCTGAGCACAGTCTTCTTGATCATCCTTATGATGAGAGCACTCATTTGGGAAAAGGCAGCTAAGCTAGGTGGGCCACTGGATAGAGGGTTAGACTTGGAATCAGGTTGACATGAAGTCAAAGCCTTTCTCTAACACTTACTAGTTCTATGACCCTAGCCAAGGTGCTGAACTTGAGTGTCCTCCTTTATAAAACAGGGGTAATAATAGCATTGGGGCAGGTAGGTAACACCATAGAGCACAGAGTTTAGAATCGGGAACACTCTTCGTCATGAATTCAAATTTGACTTCAGACACTTCCTAGCTTTGTGACCCTGGCCAAGTCAGTTCACTCTGCTTGCCTCAGTTTCCTCATGTTAAAGTGAGCTGGATGTAGGAAATCACTCCAATATCTTTTGCCAAGAAAACCCCAAAAATCATGTCATAAAGAGTCAACACAACTGAACAATAAATATTTAATATAAAAACACATTCAACACAGTAATATTATATTATTATAAAATATATAGATTATTACATTGTATAACATAGTAAATTATAAGCTACATTATAGTATAAAATATTACAAAAGAATATGTAATGTTATATTATAAAATATGTCTCATTACTTAATTCCTAATCTCATTTCCTTTTATCTTTAGAGCTGGAAATTCTCTATTCATTCATATCCTTTTTTTTTTTTTTTTTTTTTTTTTTTTTTTTTTGCTGAGGCAATTGGGATTAAGTGAATTGCCCAGGGTCACACAGCCAGGAAGTGTTAACTGTCTAAGGTCACATTTGAATTCAGGTCCTCCTGACTTCAGGGCTGGTTCTTTATCCACTGTGCCACCTAGCTCTCCCTACCTTTAATTAAAAAAAAATATTTGTTTATGTGCATTCCCTTTGATCCATCAGTGTTTCTACTGGGCCTGTATCCCAAAGAGATCATCAAAAAGGGGAAAAAGACCCACATGTGCAGAAATATTTGTAGCAGCTCTTTGTGTAGTGGCAAGGCACTAGAAACTGAGTGGATGCCCATCAGGTAGAGAATGGCTGAATAAATAATGTTATAAGAATATTATGGAATATTAGTTCTATAAGAAACATTGATCAAGATGATTTCAGAGAGGCCTGGAGAGACTTGTATGAAGTGATGTTGAGTGAAATGAATAAAACCAAGAGAACATTATACATGGCAACAACAAGATTATGCGATGATCAAGTCTGATGAACCTGGCTCTTTTCAACAATGAGGTGATTCAGGCCAGTTCCAATGGACTTGTGATAGAGAGAACCATCTGTATCCAGAAAGAGGATTATGGGAACTGATTGTAGATCACAGCATAGTATTTTCACCTTTTTTGTTGTTCTTTGTTTGTGTTTTCTTTCTCATTTTTTCCCTTTTGATCTGATTTTTCTTGTGCAGCACAATAATTATGGAAATATGTATAGAAGAATTACACATATTCAACACAGATTACTTGCTGTTTAGGAGAGGGGTGAGAGGAAGAGAGGAAAAAAAAAAACTGGGACATAAGGTTTTGTAAGGGTGAATGTCAAAAAGAATCTTTGTATTTATTTTGAAAATAAAAAGCAATTCTTAAAATTGTTTATTTTATTTTTAATTTATGAAATAAGACAATCATTTCTATAATAGTAGAATAAAAATCATTTGTACATGAAACTGCGAATCGATTATATAAAACATTTTATTCCTTTTCAATATATAATAGTTACCATGTAAATTTCTTTTTATTTTGCTTTTTTCCCCTCCCATGCTACCCTTCCCCCTCTAGAGATGCCTATCATTAGATACGTGTGTGTGTTTGTGTGTGTGTATGTGTGTAAAAAATGCATACATGTCTATCAGTTCTTTCTCTGGATGCAGATAATGTCTTCTTTTATAGATTGTTTGTGGTTAATTTGGCTATTTATAATAGTCAGAATGACTCAGTCACTTAAAGTTGTTTTTAAAACAATATTGCTATTGATGTATAGAAGGAAAGAATATGAGTTACCACTTCCTCATTTTACAGATGAGAAAACTGAGGTATACAGAGGAAAAGTGACAGAAGTCAAAGGAGACACTTTATTTGCAACCCCTCCCCAAACAGAGAGGTGTCCCCAAATTTGTGTTCATTGACAACTTTGGTAAGTCACACACATACATACACACTCTTATACATATAAATGCACACATACTCACACTCACACATATACACACTCACACACACATACACACTCATACTCATACACATACACCCTCACACAAACACACATATACACATTCACACTCACATATATACACACGCAAACACACATATACACACTCACAATCACAATATACATACTCACACACACATATACACACTCACAATCACAATATACACACTCACACATACACACACACAAACACACACACAAACACACACACACACACACACACACACACACAGGTTATTTCTTATCACTCTTGTCCTGGGAAAGTTGTGGCACCGAGTCCTGGTAAACATGCCATTGGGTAACAAAATATACAGTATGTTCACAGAAAAAAGGCTGGGCGAGATAGCATTCACTTTCACTCCACTGTCAGGTTCCTTGAAAAGGAAATAATCTAATCAGCTGTCACACTGTCTCACTGCGGAAATTAGTTAAAAAGAGGTTCCTTCCTTTGAATTTTACCACCTATTGGAAGAATGTCTTTCTCCTGAAATAACAATAGCAACTGACATTTCCATGGCCCTCTGTATCCATTATCTCATTTGGTAACCCACTGGAGGAGGCAATACAGGTATAATTATCCCTGTTTACAGATGAGGAAACTGAGGCTGGAGATTAAGGGACTCCAGCCTTGTGAAGTTCAGATGAAGAAACAATGGTTAGCCTGAAAAAAAAGACAGAGAGGGGATATGATGACTGTCTTTAGACATCTGAAGGACTGCCATGTAGAGGAGGAATCAGGCTTGATGCAAGTGACCCCAGAAAGCAGGAGGAGGAGCAGGGGTGGGAGTAGAGAGGAGGCAAAATTAGGTTTGGTGTCAAAGTCAATTTCCCGGTTTTTTGTCGTTCAGTCATTTTCAGTCATGTCCAACTCTTCATGCTCCCATTTGGGGTTTTCTTGGCAAAGATACTGGGTGGTTGGCCATTTCCTTCTCCAGCTCATTTTACAGATTAGGAAACTGAGGCAAACAGGGTGAAGTGACTTGCCTAGGATCACACAGCTAGGAAGTATCTGAGACCAGATTTGAACTCAGGCTGATAAGTCTTCCTGACTCCAGACCCACTATGGAACCCCTTGGCTTCCCCAATTCCCCAATAATAAAAGGAGCTTCTTTCCACCTCATTGAAGCAGAGGCTGGTTGATAACTTGCCAAGGACTTTGGGGATTCCTTTCATGTATGCATTAGGATGGTTACTGAGGCCCCTTCCAAGTCCAGATTCTGATTCTCCTAGCTATTAAATGCTAGAGGTAAGATTCAAATCCAGGTCTTGTAACCTCCAAGTCCATCCACTCATTTACATTGTAACTGAAATAGTAAATAGGATCACAGGAGGTAGGACTCAGAATCCATGCTGAAAAATCCATGCTGAGATAAAAAAGAAATGTCAAACTACTCCAATATCTTGCAAGAAAACCAAAAATAGGGTCTCAAAGAGTCAGTCACAGCTGAAAATGCCTGAATAACAACAAAGTTAATGCGCAGCCAGCAGTAATTCTTATTTTGGTTTAGTGGTCTACATTTCTATTTTTGTTTGACAAGCCGGTCTTCACTATCACTATTGTGCCTCACCCAGTTCCTTTTCTGGGAGGTGATAAAGTCATGGAAAATATACTGGACTAGAAGTGAAGTGCTCTGGTGGTAAAGTCTAAGCATACATTAGTGTAACTATTAAATCTTATTAGAGAAACCCACTCCGGAGTACGGGAAAGAGATTTTGTTAAGGCTGAGATTAGGTACATAGAGTCACAGTAGAGAAACTGGTTATATCTTATAGAATGTGGGAGGTTTAGAGGCCCACAGAGGCTGATAGAATTCAGAAGAAGCTGGAGTACATGAGTGAGACTCCTTGGGAGTTTTTCTAGGAATGATGCAAGTTGAGGGTATGTTCAGGGAAGCTCAAGCAGGTCCCTAGGCACAGGGGAGCCTCAAAGATGGGGAGTATCTGAGTCCCATTCCCAGTCTTTGAACTTCCTGTCATCCACTAGGAGAAAGAATGAGAGAAAGATGTGTTTTTTCCCTTTAGTTCTGATTTTTCTTTCTCGATGTGACTCATATGGAAATATGTTTAAAATGATTGAATACACATAATCTATATCAGATTGCTGACTTGGAGAAAGGGGAGATAAAAGGCAGGGAGAATAATGGAATTCAAAATCTTACAAAAATGAATGTTGAAAACCGTCTTTATGTGTGATTGGAAAAATGGAATACTTCTAAAATAATTTTTTAAGTTAAAAAAAAGAATTAGAGAAAGACCATAGAATTAAAAGTGAGAGCCCATGAATTTGCATTAATCCTAGATCCATTATTTCCTTTCATGACCTTGAGAAAGTTATTTCCTTCTGAGTGTCAGGAAAAAAAAACATATATATATATATATATATATATATATATATATATATATATATATATATATATATATGTATGTGTGTGTGTGTGTGTATCCATATATATATATATATATATATATATATATATATATATATATATATATATTGACTAATAAGGGCATTGGGATCCATAATCTGTAAGATCTTTTATCCTTTACTCCTGATAATATCTTCTCTGCTACTTGGGCACATAATCATGATGTTACAAAATGTAATATATTGCTTATTCCCAGAATGTGTCTTTCTACTGCTGGTTGACGTTTAAAAATTTGGATTATACTAAAATTCTCATATGCACTAACTCAAGTCTATATATCCTTGCCAGGAAAATAGGGTCACTTAAAAGATAAAATAATGACTTATTTAGAAATCACTTTTCCAAAATAAATAAATAAACATAAAACTCACCTGTGAGAGTAGATAGGAAGAGTATTAGATATCCCCTGTACAGATGAGGATTCCTAAACTCTTAAGGATTAACGGATTACTTTCAGGTCATATAATCAGTAGGTGTTGAAACTCAAAATTCTTACACAGTCTCCTGATTCATACCCATCTGATCTTTCCACTACCATCACCAGGTGGAGTCATGATTGAGGGGTCCACCCCAGGCTAACAGGCTGATCTGGACCACAGAGTACATGAAGAGATTTTTTAAAAATCTGGAAAAATAGGTGAGAGCTATGTTGTGAAAGGCTTTGGATAATCAAAGGAAGACCTGTTTGATATCTTGGGAGGAGTGGGGGAAAGCAGAATTTATTATTTGTAAATACCTAAGATTTCAAATTTGAGAAAAGCTTTTTTAAAAAAAATATTATCATCATATACACTAAAATAGATATAGAAGTACTTTTTTTTTGAAAAAAAAACTTGAAAAAGAGGAAGGATCCATCAATTGAGAGATGGTAGTAATATACCAATATAATAGAACATTACTGAGCTATAAGATAAAACAAACATGAGGAATTAAGAGGAACATTGGGAGATTTGTAGGAGCCAATATTAGCAATAACAACTAGCCTTTCTATACCATCTTAAGTTTTGCATAACACCCTACATGTGTTATTTCATTGATCCTCTCAATATCCCTAGAAGGAAGGTGCTGTTATTAATCCTATTTACAGGTGAGGAAACTGACAGAGAGGGATTAGCACTGTGCCTAACCCATGGTAGGTGCTTAATGTTGATTGATTGATTAAGTGGCCCTGTGTCATAGACTTTGTGAAATTTTAATGGAAATGTAAGCTCAGTACAATACACTATTGATCTAGGAGGATTGGTTTTGCCCAATAATTTTCCTTTGTTACAACTGAAAGTTGAAACATTAGTATATAGGGAAATGGTAGTTATATTATATCATATATATATATATACATATAAATCAAGCTTTCATTGATATGAAAATATGAATAAAACCTTAAAAAGAAAAATCAATAAATGGACCATGCTTATAGGGAGAAAGTTGTTTTGTTTTAACAACTTTATCAATACTCAAGTAAATTGTAAGATTTTTGTTGCTCATTTCCATTTTCCCCAATCAGCCTTGTTTTGTTTCTTAACATTTATGGGTGATTTCAAGGGTTTGCTTAATGATTCAAAATTTTTATCTTAGATATCATTTTTATTTTAAAAAATTATAGATAGAAAACTTCTTTAACAATGAAATTTGTTTCTATATTGAATTCAAGGACAAACCTTCTTCCCATTAGCTCCTCAAGTGGACTCATGCTATTGAAAGTAGAAGTTCACTTGCCGTCTCAGATTACATTGTTGAGATTATCACAAACAGGATTAGATTTGTAGAATTTCCTTTTCTTGCTATGGTAATTGTCAAGAATATCGATTGACGTTTTCTGCTAGCTGTTCTCCCAGCAAGTCATTGCTGTGACTTTGAATGAAAATTTCCAAGAAAGGAAAAAAATAGCAAAACAAACTTCATAGAGAGACCATCATCCTTTAAATTTACCTTAGACTTCAAATCCCATGAGGGAGGGAATGAACATTTACTAAGTGACCACTATGTGCCAGGCCCTGTGCTAAGCACTTTAGAAATATTAGCTCATTTGATCTTTACAACTGCCTTTTGAGGTGGGTGGTATTACCATACCCATTTTACAGGAAGAGATTAAATCACTTGCCAAAAATCATATTAACATTGATGTCCAAAGCAGTATTTGAGCTGTCTTCTTGATTCCATATCTATCCACTGTGCCACATGGCACAGACCAGAATTCTTTCACTGTAGTAGAATTTTATCTTATTAAATATTGCTTAAAAGAAATGAGCCATTGACTGGAACATGGAAATATTTATTCTTTATGGAGATAATTTTATTAAGATGTTTAGTTTTAAGGAGATTTTAAGGAGAATGAAAGCTCTTTGAGGGAGAAGACTTTTTCATCTTTGTCTTTGTATTCTCAGAGCACAGAACAGCCCATGGCATGTGCTTAATATGTACTGAATTGAACTGAAATGCATTTTATTGAATTGAAACAATCCATGACATTAGCAATTAAGACTCCAGCTCTTATGATTTTATACCTCCTGGTCTTGAGTTATCTTCACCCACATTTCCCCATAAATCCTCCATGGAGGATCTACTAAGACCACTGGGGGCAATCTTCTGTTCTTCTGGTATCTCCGTAATATCAATATGTCATCAATTGTAAGTCACTCTTAAAATGTAATCAGCCCACATCCTTTCCTAGTCATATTTATCTTTGATAAAGGCACTTATTCATACATCTCAATATCATCATTGGAACTGATTTCTATATCATTAAATGTTACTTCTCTTTGAACAGCCACTCTTCCCAAAAAGAAAAGTATCCTCCGTTACCTGCCAGGAAAATATCAGTGAATGTTATTTTAAAAAATGATAATGTTTGGGACAGCTAGATGGTACAGTGGACAGAGCACCAGCCCTGAAGTCAGGAGGACCTGAGTTCAAATCTCATCTCAGACACTTAACACTTCCTAGCTGTGTGACCCTGGGCAAGTCATTAACCCCAATTGGCTCAGGAAAAAAATGATAATGCTCAAGAAATTGAGAATGTCATTAGAATTTATGGTTTCTTCAGTCTTTTAAAGACAAAACAATCTCCATCTTCTAATTATCCATTTTTCTACTTTAATAGAAACCAAGGGTACCATTTTGGAGCCCAATTCTTGATTCTTGATTTTTGAGAAGTAAAATATATCATTGATGTTTTGAAAAATAAAAGCATAATGCATTTTAGAATCTTTTCTAGTTAACAAGTTGAAAAAGTACCATGGTAGTATGGAATGGGAAGCAGAATAACCCATTTTATGCAGTTTCCCCCACCTATGGATAGATCTTCAGGAGAGACTTCATGGCTGTGCTCTGGGTCTCCAGAAGATGGCACAAAATACACTGGGGTTTGGTGACTCTTAAGTCACCAATTAGCTTTCTGCCTTTAAAGATGAATTGCTTACATCACTGAAATCTGCATTTGCTCCACAGAAAGGGAGAACCATCAGTAAAAGCTGAAAAGTAGGAAATTAGAAAGCTAGATGCTTTCTAAGCAAGAAACTGTGTAATTCAAATAGAATCCCAGTGGTTTATCAATGTTTGGGGAGAGATGAGAAATAAAAATGGTTTGTCATCAAGGGAAATGTTATGAATGAGTCAAGACTTCTTATGACAATTCTCATATTCAGAACTTATATCACAATTATCGACTTAATTGATTTTGATTTTTAAAAGTATTGTTTTTCTTACAGTACATTCTCTCATTTGGAGTCTCAATTTTCTCTCTACTATAATCCATCCACCATATCACCATTGCCTCTCTATTACCTCCAGGATTAAACATATAGAGATAGATAGATACATATACAAACACACACACACACACACACACACACACACACACACACACACACAGAGTTTCTCTTACATAAAATACTAGCTCCTTGAGAGCAAGAACTGTCTCTGTTTCCTATTTTTATCCATAGAACATCTGGCATGTAATAGATGCTTTAAAAATGCTTGTTGATTGACTGAGGGAATGACCTCTGCCTTCCCTTCCTTTACCTCATTTTCCTCATCTACCAACTAAATGGGTTTGAGAAGATTGGAAATCCTCTTCCAGCACTAGGCCCATGGTTCTATAAAAACTCCCAATGAATACCTCTACAAGGCAGCTACCGCCTATTTTAAAAATCAGGGAACTGAGGCTAGGGAGAATGAATAGCAGAAGTGGGCCTGAAACCAAGTTGTTTCCTTTCTTGCTCTTTCTATTCTTATCCTCAAAGAAAAACTTTGATCACTCTCTTTTAGCTCTAGCTTAAGCTATGATCCCATTTTCAGCCTTATTTTTTTTTAATAAATATTATTGCTATCTTTTGCTTTTACATTGCCTGAATATCTCTCTCTTCATAAGCTGTCCCATACAATGGATAATTTTTAAAGAAAAAAATCATCAAAATTAATCAATGCATCAAAAAAAAAAAAACTAACAATATACTCAGTGTTCCATATCCAGCTCATTCTTACTTGTTGGTCCTAAGAGTAGAGAGCCCTTTTTTTCAGTGAAAGAAAGAAACTAGAATTTTAAGGCATTCTATAACTTTTTGTATTTCATCGATATGCAAAAGCCCTTCTAAGAAACAAATGAGCAACTCCTCTGTAGGTCATAGTAATTGAGTGTTTCCTGGAACACCAAAAGCAAAAACATGCTGGTCAATATTTAACAACCAGGTTTTCCAGGAGGCAATCAGGGTTAAGTGATTTGCCCATGGTGACAGTTAAGTAGTGGGGTTAACTCTTCATGATCCCTTTTAGGGTTTTCTTACTAAAGATAACTGGCTTGGTTTGCCATTCCTTCTCATTTTGGAGATGAGGATACTGAGGTAAACAGAATAAAATAACTTGAGGTTCACACTGGTAGTAAAATGTCTGAGGTCAGATTTGAATTCCAGTCTCCCCAGTTGCTCTACTGTACCAACTACTTGTCCTTCATTGTCAATCAGGAATGATCCAGGGGCAGCTAGATGGTGCAGTGGATAGAACACTGGCCCTGACATCAGAAGGACCTGACTTAAAATCTAGCCTCAGACACTCAACATGTATTAACCATGTGACCATCCTGAGCAAGTCACTTAACCCCAATTGCAAAAGAAAGAAAGAAATCTCCCGTAGAGATTTTTGTCGAATGAAATTTCCTACAGAGATATCATTGCTAAATCCCTACAAAGAGCAACTTGGGGAGCCAAATGTCCTAGTTTGGGATCTGCCAGCATTGGATGGGCATTTGATGTGGGGGCCAAAGGAGGATTGTAGGTCTAGATGAGGATTGGTGTGTTGAATGAATTGCTATTAACCTGCTTTGATTCATCCCTCTTATACCACATTTTAAAATATTATACAAGTAGGTATTTACAACAAACTCAGAGTAAGGACTAAAAGAAACAAAATAAAATAAAAACAGAGTAAGGAATGAGAGAAGAGCAATCAGGATAGAGAATATTAGCTAATAATCTGATTAGACAATTATATCAACCTCTATGGTATGTCATGCCATAGAAAAAGAATCAGTCAAAAGTGTATTTATCCATTATTAATGATTTAGAACATCCTTTTGGGGGATGATGAATATTTGGCAGTTCTTTTGAGAAGTTTGTTCATATTCTCTGACTATTTATGTATCAGGAAATGACTATGTGTGAGGAGGGATAGTATATATCCACACATATACACATGTATATGTATGATATTTATGTCATAGATAAAACCATATAGACATAGCTACAAGTATAGATAAGTTATCTTTATATATTATCATAGATATAATTATAAGCATTCAAACTATAAAGATATAGATATATGTAATGAGCCATAATTATGTACATATATAGTTTTATATCTATACTTATAACTCAATCTGTATGTATGTATATATATTTAAAACTAATAGCCATTTCCCAAAATAAAAGCAGTCAAAGGATACGAACAGAGTTTTCAAAAGAACTGCAAAGTATTCTTAACCACAAATACATACATATATATATATATATATATATATATATATATACATATATATATGATTTTTACATATGTTTATATTAAAGAGACACACACTATGTATGTGTGAGTTGATATCTTGAATATCAAAGTCTTATCAGAGAAATGGCTGGCAGTTGGTGGGCGTGGCTGGCCCCTTCACAGGAGCCACCTCGCCAGATCATCCCTTGGAGGGCTGGGCTGAGAAGCAGGGAGTGGGCTGGGGGGTTCTGCTTCTGCCAGGACTCTGGTACCTATCTGTCTAAGTACTTGCACCCCTCCTTATTTCCAAATCCAGTCCCAATTCTGTGATGTTCCAACAGACTGAGCAAAACTGATTTATTGATCCGGCTACAAGAAGATTTTTTCTAAACTGGGAGCAAAAATCTCTTCTGTAGACTTTGTCCTGATGCCAGCTGCCTTGTGTTGGCAGCATATGTCTCATTTTGCAAGTTCCATAGGAAAGCTGGAGAGGAGAGCAATTAGATCTATTTTGTTTGGCTCCAAAGGGCAGAACTTGACCGATGGGTAGAAGTTTCAGAGAGGCAGATTTTTACCTCTGGTAAGGAAAAACTCCCTAATAATTAAAACTGTTTGAAAGTGGAATGGGCTGCCTCAGGAGGTGGTGAGTTCCCCTTCACTGGAGGACTTGAAACAGAGACTGAACAATCATTTGTCAGGGGTATTGCAGTAGGAATTTTTCCCCCCTTGGTGTCAATCAATAAATACACACAAACAAAGATATTGAAAACAAGTCAGATACATACAGGATAAACAGGAAATAATTAAGAGAGGAAAGGCAGGGGTCTTCCACGACTTCAGGCCTTTCAGCTCTGAAACTATTTTATTCTGGGAAACAAGAGGAGAAAGGAAGATGTGACAGAACAGAACAAGACCTTTCCTAGCTCCTTTGCTATTTCTGCTTGAGATGAGGACCATGACCAAGTTGGTAATAATAAATATTGCATCTCCCTTTCTTCTCTTGCTGGACAAGGAACGCCTGTTACCAGACCCTCAGCACCAGAATCACACCCTCATCCAGCTGTTCCCAGTTGTACCTCCCTGTGTGGCAGGGTCTCCAGCCAGAGTGGTCTGTCACCAGTTGTTCTTGGGCTTTTCCTTGCCTCCGCCCAAAAAAGCAGTCATTCTCTGTCCCAAAGCTATTGCTTCAATTCTTCCTGTCCCCCAGACTACATTTGGTCCCAACCTGTCATTCTTTGGGTTGCAAAAAATGCTAGATTCAGAAAAAGATGAAAGGACATCTTTAAGCAACATGCTTCCACAGTTCATTCTTTCAACAATTGGCTTTGCTTTCTGAGGTCAGAGTTGGGATTGTTGTCAGGATTCTGTCCTGCTCAAGCCCTTTTTCTTTTTGGAAACAAACCCACTGTCTGAAACCCTCCCTATTGCACAGATCAACAATAAGCTGATTTTTCTTTTTCAAACAAAATTTTGGTAGAAAATGTTCTCTTAGTTTTCAGCCTGGATCTTTTCTCTGAGACAAGGCCTGAATGGTTTACCCACCCTGGTTTCCATCTGTTTTGCAGCTGCTACTGCAAAGACGGATTATGGAACATTTTGTAGCATTGGGGCCCTACTGATGCTAAGGGCTACACATTGCTGCCTGTGCTCTGGCTGGAAGCGCTCAGCTCATTTTCAAGAGAGCCCCCAAGATTTTTTGGTTCAAAGAAAAACATTCTCTACATTCCCGTCTTTATTTGGGAATAAGGGTGGGAATAGAAAAAAGGAAAGGAAATCTTCAGAGTTGCCCTGAATTCACTGAAAACACAAACAAACAGGCTGGCACCATGTGCCAATGGGCACCAAACAGATGTGCTAATGGGCATCAACTACGAAATATGAACATTTGGTACCAGAACTGTATCTAATGCTTTCAACTTCATTCTGTGTGTCAGACTAAGGAAGGGGAGATCATCTTCTCTATCCCTGATCGGGCCTTATAATAAAACCTCCCATCATTTTTGCACACACTAGGCACACACACACACACACCCTGGGAATGGCCAGCCAGCATCAGCCGTGTTTACATTTGGCCAAAGACAGCTCCTTTTTGTTCCCATTTGAAGCACATGTTGTTCTCTGGTTGACTTCCAGTTATAATACAAAATAAAAGGGATTACTTGTCAATTAATTTTTGGAATTGGTTTGAAAGTGACTTTCCAAGTGAGCGGTTAGAAGATGGACCTCAAAAAAACTGCCTGTATCTATTATTAATTAATAATGGGCAATAATAATTACTAATAATTAATTGGACAACTGAGATTGGAATTGTGTTGAAAATTGTCCTTCTATTAATAATTCCTTGTTTTCTGATAGAAAGGGCCTCTTAGGGTGATTGAAACAAATTTTTTCTTGCACAAAAGAAGCTTAGAAGTAACCACAGACTGACAGGACAGCTTTGAAAGTTTTACATTGGATTTATTATAGCATACTCATGACATCAGACTTAAAAGTAAGCTGTACATAATAAAGGTGTGAATATCTACGTACAATCCTTTTATTTTGTTCTATGTGATAGATAGAAAGGATGAGGTGTTTGTGAAGTTCAGAAAAGAAAAAAAAAGTCAGGGTCTCTCACTTGTCAACTCTTATTTCCTTCAGTTTTAGAAAAATAAAAATAATGAGATATCTATACATTGTCACAATCCCAGTCAAATTATGATCTACATAACTGCAATAACTACAAAATTATAATTAAAGGCAACTGATCTCTGATTAATAGCAGAGACCAATCTTGTCCTTCTTTGTAGTTGGTGGGGAGAGTAGAATACATATTTAGAATATTGCCCACACTGCCAGATGAAGCCATTTTGTCAATTCTGCTTCACTGTTTTTCTTTGTTATAAGGAAGAGTTTAATGATAGGAGTAGTATATCAGGTAATGGGGTGAAAACAAAAGAAATCATTAAAACCTTTAAAAAAAATCAAAGGAGGTGGAAGAGGTGTTTCAAACTGGCTGCCTGTTGATACTTAGACATTGTCACTTTAACTTGAGGCTTAAATAATTCCAAAAGCAAGTTAAGTTCTTCTGACATCTAGGGACGAATTTAGCCTAGAGGAGATTATGGTCAATATCTGACCCTATCCATTAGGGAGAAGCAGGGACTGTCAATAAAGTATGCTCCACCCCGCCCTTACACACACCTGTTATGTGGATCACTCAATCCCAGAGAATATGGTGCTTTGTAAAGCATTTCGCAGTAAGGTGATGTATAAATGCTAGTTGTTATTGTGACCATCATCATTTTTTATCATTGTCATCATGAGGGTGGTTATTATTGTTATTATTATTGTTATTATTATTATTATTATTATTATTATTATTTCTTGTCTGACTCCAAAATCTGGATACTTTTCTCCCTCTTTAGCTCCATGCCAAATATATTGTTGTTTGTCCTTTTCAAAGAAAAACATAATAAAAAGAATGATGTGTCATGACTTGCAAGTGAATTGAAGTTGGTAGGAATATGCAAAGTCACTAACCTCATTCTCTCCTCCAGAGCCTCTGGGTCCAATGCCAAGACAAAGATCAGGATGGCTATAGATGGCCCCAGATGCAGGTAGCCTTTGCCTTTTTAAGCTAAGAACTTTCTAGGTGGTATAGTGAATAAAGCACCAGGAAAGACTCCTCTTCCTGAGTTCAAATCTAGAACCAAATATGTACTAGCTTTTGTGTTTATCATTTAACATTTTTGACTCAGTTTCCTCATCTGTAAAATGAGCTGGAGGAGGAAATAGCAAACTGCTCTGCAGATAGAACAAAACTAGAGGAAGGACAACTGAACATTTCAGCTGGGTCTCATTATATAGTTTTCTAATCATTATTTTGGGTTCCCTATTTGTAGAGGGCGAAACTTTGGAGAAGTATACTTGAAACAAGGTATTAACTCAGTGGAATTGATGAAATGATTGTTCTCTAGATCACATCTATACTTAGTACTTAGCATGCTGATGTTCTCTAAGTTCACACATAAATAGTATGCTGTAATGATGTAATTACAATAAGGTATATAAGGATCAACAAGGACTGGAAGAGAGACATTCTATCTTTGATCAGCCTCATGGTGGCTCTCCTGCCTCCGGCACTCTGGGGGTCCCTGGTTCAGACTGGGAGACTGAAGGAGACAATAAAGACTTTGGACTTCATTCCTAACTATTCTCCTGATGATAATTCTGCTGAGACCAAGGCTAGTCCCAAGGCCCTCCAGAAAGCTAGGCCGGACATTACACCTGATATATAATCAATTAGAGCTAAACTTTGAAATTGGTAAGAGATATGAAATTTCAGGGAAAGAGTAGATTTGGGATAAGATAAAGAGGGTGCTTTTGTCAAAGTTGATGTCTTTTGGTGAGCAAAAGCAGGGGGCAATCTCCATCAAGAGTATTTTAATTTTAAAACCAGCCATGACAGGAGAGACAGGAAAGTCCCAGTGTGTGAGTTGTTCAGCAATAAAAAGAGAGATCCTAGAATGTCCAGTCTTGGACTAAATCAAGTTGTAAATTCTCAAAGAGTATATAAGTCTGAGGACAGCTACCACAGGTATGCAAGAAATGCATGCTGGTTATTCACATGGCAAATAAAGCAAAATGCACATATACGGGCAGCTTTGTTAGTAACATTTGGAGCAGCCCAAACTCTTCTAATGGAATCCATGATTTTTTGACTACCAAAATCTCCTCTTGCTCCTCACCCCTTATGAAGAGACAGACACACCTGTTGATAGAAACTCCAGAGGAGGGAGTGGTTTGCCCTCAAGAGACACCCATACCCCAGAAACCTGTGTTAGTTTATATTATTGTTTCCACTCCATGCCAAATCTAGGTAGAGATTGGTGTGGATGTAGCAAGGATAGGGAAAGGGACTAAAACTGTGATTTCATTCAAATAAG
Source organism: Sminthopsis crassicaudata (assembly GCF_048593235.1). NCBI lineage: Eukaryota > Metazoa > Chordata > Mammalia > Dasyuromorphia > Dasyuridae > Sminthopsis > Sminthopsis crassicaudata. Next base: position 728,164,443 of record NC_133617.1, read on the forward strand.
GAACCCTCAGTTAAGAAAAACCCTTTTATCAATTGCAAGTCAGCAATTTTTCTGCAATTTATATCCTTAGAGAATCGTTTAGACTAGTGGTATCAAACAAATAGAAAAAGGGGCTCCTTGTTTGTACATAAGGATCTCTGTGGGCCCTGTATTAACAGATTGAAAATGTAATATTAGGGATAGCTAGGTGGTGTAGTGGATAGAGCACCAGCCCTCAAGTCAGGAGAACCTGAAATCAAATCTGACCTCAGACACGTCCTAGCTGTGTGACCCTGGGCAAGTCACTTAACCCCAATTGATTCGTCAAAAATAATAATAATAATAATAATAATAATAATAATAATAATAATAATAATAATAATAATGTGTTTATTGTATTTTGGGGGTTTTGTTCAATATTTCCAAACTACATTTTTTATAGTTTTTATTTACCAGATATATGCATGGTAATTTTACAGCATTGACAATTGCCAAACTTTTGTTCCTATTTTTCCCCTCCTTCCCACCCACCCCCAGATAACAGGTTGACCAATACATGCCAAACTACATTTTAATCTGGTTCAGACTGCACCGAGAAGTGTTGTAGCTCCAGGCTGCCCACTGGCATCAACTTTGACCCTAGAACACTGAAAGGTTTAATGACTTTCCCAGGTTACCTAGTCAATGTATCTGAGATGTTCCTTGTTGTTCACTGTTTATTTTCGAAAAGAACCAATGACAACCCAGGATAGTAATTTGACTTGTTTAGTGAAACAAAGTTGTACAAATTCTTCAGCTTCACTTTCTCTTCCAGAGTCATTAAAGAACTCTGGGAGACAAAAGTGGGGGTAGCTGGCTGGCGATTCCCCAGGATGCAGTTGACCTTGACACTTTCAAAGTCAGCCCAAGTTCTAAGTGCTCTAGAAAGCTGTTTTAGCCATCTTCATAGCCACTGGAGAAAATTGTTCTCATCCACCCATTCTACCATGGGAAGTCTTCACATACTTGGGGCAGATATTCCCCTAATTCACAGAAGTGTTTGAGACCTGCCAGCTACCCTCAACTAGGTTAGATGATCCGCTAAAATGTCTACCATGGTGTGATCACTGAGAATGTTACAGCTTTGGAGCCACAAGTGAGAGTTGGGTGATAGCTGGCCCCCAAAGGCGGATGAACAGTCCTGAAGAGGACTTAGCACACCCTCACACCAAAGCTGTCCTCCTCCTCGAATACCCCACCATCCCCATCAGAGATAGTACTTGAATCAAGACCTGTCACTTCTCTATCTGCTCAGCAACATTGCTATAAGATTTGAGATAATCACCTTCATCTTTCGCTAGGCAAACTCCTATTTCCTCCAGCTCCCTGATACATACTCTAATTATACCAGCATCCATCTGTGATTGGGGAAAATAAAACAATATTTAAGCCAAAAAAACAAAAAAGAAAACACAGGTAAGTCAAAAGTGGCCATGAGGGTCAGCATTAATTTTCATTCATCTTTTTGGCAACCACAAACTTTAATTTCTCAATTCAATTCACCCGATTCTTCCCTAAATCACCCAGTATGAACAACAGGGAATGAACAAAGTGCACGAAGATGAAGCATCCTCCCATTCTGGTAATAACTTCACCTCATCACAGGAACTCAGCTTCCTGTCGTCTCTGGTCTAGATTTGCTCATGCATAACTAGCCCCTCATTTATCTCTGTTCTGGTGCCCAATCTAATCACTGCTCTAGTTCCATACCGCTACTTCTTCCCATTGTGTCTGCCTATGATCTTCTCATGCAAGTCACAAGATCAGAAGTGAGTGGAGCTTCAGTCTGTCCCTACGCCCTGTCCCTTCTTCCAGGTGTAAGTACAGCTGGGCTGTATCATTGGAGTGCAGACTGACGGTCATAAATCTCACATCCCCAGGAGAGAGGGAGAAGAATTCCTTGGCTAGGAGGCTATTTGGTCCCTTCATTTTCACCTTCAAATTCCCATACTGCCCCACTTGCAATGCTATCACTTCTCAGTCTCTCCTGTCTTCAAACACCATGAGAGAATCCACACAGTTGAAGACAAAAAAGGATGTAGATGAACTGACAGCTACTTATCCCTAGAACCAAAATAAGCCTCCAGCAAAAATAGGTCTGACCCTATGGATATCACAGGGAGGAAAATTAGCAGCTAGGTGATTTAGTAAATAAAGCACTGGGCCTTGAGTCAGGAAAACCTGAATTAAATCCAGCTTCAGACACTTATTATTCCATGAACCCTGGACAAATTACTTAATCCCTGTCTGCCAAAGTTTCCTTATCTGCAAAATAAGCCTAATAATACCACCTACCTCCCAGGGATGTTGGGAAGATAGTATGAAGTAACATATATGTAAACCATTTTGCAAGCTTTAAATGCTTGCTATAATTATTATTATTAAACTTCAGAAAGTCACTTACAAGAGAAGACTCAATAAACAAACGATGAACCAACTGGATACTGCACATGATCATTTAAAAGAAAAACAAATTTTGCTGAAGCCTTTTGCTTTCTCATTAGAATATTTCTGGATCACCCCTCATCCCAAATACCATCACCATTGGAATGGAACCTCCCCTTATCATAAAGAAAAGAAAAAAAGTCAACACAGTGACCGTGTCTAAGGATGTATGCTAGCACTCTGCCCAAGGAGCTCCCCGCCTCTGAGATGAGGAGGATGGTCTGTTTGGTAGTCTGTTCAGTAATCTTGGGCTTTATTGCACTCCAAGAAATTTCACAAAGTCCTTTAAGAAGCCTCACGGAGAAGGAAGATTTTAAATGAGCTCTTCTAAGCTCCCGAGAGTCCTCTGTAGAACAGAGTTTGAACTCACTTCCAGTAGACATACTGGCAGGGATCCGGGGAAGGAAAATTTAGTCTGTGTTGGAAGATGTTAAAATCCCTCTTCCTTTTGAGTTCCCAGTAGTTGTAACTGTGGTGATTTTCTAAGATGTGGTTTTGCCTAAAGTTGGACGCTAACCATTCAAGAGAGTCCCAGGAAGTCCCTGCTGATGCCTGAACTGTTTATTGAAATCTACCACAACATTGCCCATGGTGTCAGTGTCCACATAAAATTGTCTGACCAGAGGGCACTGGGCCCAGAAAACATAAACAGGAGCGGAGTCAATATTTACAATGAATCTAATTGTTTTTGCTGGCTCCATTTAATAAGAAACATCCGTGCAAGGCAATTAAACTAGCCTTCTCTTTACCAGCATCCCAACATCTCTATGTAGGGGGAAAACAGAATCGAGGAAAGTATATTTTGAGAAGAAAAGTAAAAGTCGTAACAAGTTGGGTTTGTTTTGTCTGAGTCTTAATATTTTACAGAGCAGCCTCTAGTATGGTAGAATGAGGAGGGTGGACCAAAGGTTTTTCACCTCCAGATCTATGATCAAATGATCTGTTTCACTCTTACAAATTACTTACACTTTTTTTTGAATTGGAGCTACCCAAAAGTGAAATGAGTTTGCAAATAGTAAGGTAGTGAGTCTCTCATCACCAAAATTCTTCAAGAATTAAATGATCCAAAGTGCTAGTAATATTATCTATAAAGAAAGAGTGGAGGTTTCAAATGACTTCAGAGATCCCTTTCAAATTGGAGATTCTATAATTTCTCAAACCCCATTTCTCTTCAATTTCCACTTTTTTCTTCTTCTTTCCTTCTCCAACAGATGTCTTCTCCTTACAGCTTGTTCCCCATTCTGCATGACCCTTTAGAACATTATGTTATACTGCAGGATGATCTAATAATTAATATTGTTCAAGGAAGCTCTGATCAAAGGCAGCATGGAGCATCAAATCCTCTCTAGGCACATGGGAGTCTTGACTGACCAGTCATGCTTCAAGAGAGAATGGCTGTGGCACCGAGCCTGGTTTCAGAAGCTAATCTTCAAAATATTGATTGAGCTTCTTAAATGTAAGCTCTCATCACAGGCTCCAGACTCCCCAAGAATGAGATTACATTGAACATTAGTATTTTTCATGGTTCACCCTCCACTTTAAAGAAGAGGAAGAAAATTGTTGTGGCAATGCAGATGTCTATTAGGACACACATCCAGAATCATAAAAGCAAGCCTTTGAAAAAAAAGAGAGAGAAAGAGATGCAGAACACAGCTCACAGAAAAGTAATTTTTCAATTTCCTTGATTTGTTTAGGGGGAAATTGCTCTCCAATTTGTTATAATTTGAAAAGACAATGAATTCTTCATTCTGAATTAATACAGAAATGACTGAAATTCATCTTGCTTGTCTCAGAATTTACAACCTGTTTGGGTAAAATATTCCACACCATGGATCACTGTTAAAACCCAAGACTTCGCAAACTCTGGTAATGTTTTCCATATGGTCTGCAGTGAATGCTAATTATAGCTCATTCTGCCCTACAAATTATATACACTAAAAATGTTAATTTAATTGAGGCTTACTGGCTGGGGGTTTTTTTCTAAGGCAGGTGTAATAAGAGTTACACTGTCTGAACGTTGTCAGTAATGTTGGCTATGATGAATTAGGTTAAGCAGATTAATGCACATGTTTGACTTTTGATTTGGCCCATTCTGTTCGCACACATTCAGTCTGGTATGCATTTAGAATGATTTATTTTGATTGAAGAAAACATTAATGGGCAAAATCAAAATGAATGCCTCTTGTTGGTTGTTCAATAAGCATGGTAGAAATGGATTGACTGCCGGAGAAGAGAACAGTGTAAAACTGTAAACAAGCTCTTGCATACCCTCGTGGAATTTCATGCTCAACGTTTAGGGAGAAATAGCAGAAATTTGGGAATTAAGAAAGGTGAACTTAACTGCAACCTCTGGAAATATTTATGAGAAATATTTATGAACAATAGTTGGGTTTAGTTAATACAATAAAACATGGCAATCATTTACTTTTGATTATCTTTGAAAAGATAGCTTAATGAGAAAGCAAGCCGAAGTTGAGAAGGCACATTATTCTTATATTTCCACTGGCAAGTGCTGTCTTCTGCCTTCCCCCTTGTCTTTATAAGGCATGTCTCTATAAGGGAAATACTGTGATATACAAGTTCTCCAAAAAGTTAACAATCAAACTCCAGTCTTTAAAATAAAATTCACAATTTGACAAAAACTGCTGAGAAAATGAGTACAATCTAAGTAACAGAGCACTATCTCACATTGCATACTCAGATAACAAAATGGATATATGATTTATTTTTGAATTTATTTTAAACTTAAATACAAAATAAGAAAAGGAAAAAAACATTTCCATGTGCAGAGCAGAACATGAGAGGATTCAAAATATAAAGCAATAAATTTCCATTTCAAGGAAGCCTGTATAATAAATATCCCCATTACAGATTGTATTCAAAGCTGCCCATCTTTACTTTGCTTCCTTGTAGGTTTTCTTTTGTTCTCTGCTGTGTACTTTTTACTTTATTTTCCCCCTTTCTTCCCCTCTGCTCCAAAAAGGCCACAATTAAGTAGGAAAACATGTGGGGGGGGGTGAGTGTGTAGTGTGGGTGGGTATAGGTGTTGATGTGTTTGTATGGATATATATATACACACACACACACACACACACACACACACACACACACACACACACATATATATATATATATAAACATATAAATGTACACACACATAAAGTTTTATTACTACCCGTAATCCCCCAACTTCTTCCACATCATTTTTTTTTCCTTTTTTGACTCATTTTTATAAGATAATTGCTCCTTTTTATCTTTTCCTACACAGTTTTATTTTGTCTTTTAGAATCACTGCTTTAGATTCATCCTGAAAATCATCTCATTCTAAGCCTTTCTTTCAAACTACCCAAATATAAATGACAGTCATAAAAGAACTGATAGTATTTTTATATATAAGAATTAAATGATTTGATTTTATTGAACTCCTTATAATTGATCTTTAATATTTATATTTCTCCATTCTGTTATATCAAATTTTGCTTTAAATTTTTCTGTTCTTGTCACAAATACCTGAAAGCCTTTCAGTTTGTTGAAAAAATCTTTTTTTTATTCAGGATTATATTTAATTTTACTACACATATATGTATATATATATATATACATATATATATATATCACTTAGGTCTTATGTAATCCTTTTTGTAATTCCCCAATATTTAAATTGTTTTTTCTTGTTGATTCCAATATTTTTTTCCTTAATCTGGGAGCTTTAAAATTTGGCTATGATATTCCTCTAAGTTTTCCTCCTGAAATCTTTTACAGGTAGTGATTGGTAGATTATTTTCTATTTCTGTTTTGCATTTTTGTTCTAGGACATCAAGCAATTTTCCTTGAATTTATTATAATAATATATAATGATTCTTTTGTAATTATAATTTTCAGGCAGTCTGACTATCCTTATATTATTTCTTCTCTATCTATTCTTTAGATTAGTTGTTTTTCTGATGAGATATTTGTTATCCTTTTACATTCTTTTGAATTTGTTTTATTATTTCTTTGTATCTTAAAGCATCACTAGCTTCCCTTCGACCAATTCTAGTTTTCACTTAATTATTTTCTTCCTTAAGTTTTTGGTTCTCTATTTTAAGTTGGTTGCCTTTCTTTTTTTTATAATTTTCTTGGATTGCTTTTTATTTTTTCTCTAATTTTTACTTGATCTCTCTTATTTTTTATTTTTAAAGCCTTTTAAGTTCTTCTAAAAAGTCTTTAGGAGTTTGAGAGCATTTGACTTTTCTCAATAAAAAAGGAGTGGCTTTCTTAGTTCCATTGTCTTCCTCTAATATGAACCCTGATTTTCTCTGTTCCTAAAGTAGTTATCTATGATTGGGTTCTTTTTTCTTTTGTATGCTCATTTTTATTTTTTTTTAGCAGTTAGTAGTGTGATCAAGTTCTCAGTCCTGAGGGATGAGGAATAATGCCTCAAACCTTAGGTTCTTCTTAAGATTATTTTTGGAGGTTTGTTCCAGGGCTCAATCTTGGGCTTTCTTCTCCACTCCTAAGACATGGCTAGAGCCCCTGGTCACACTGTTCTTCCTATGATCTGACTCCCATTGTGCTTCTGGTGGCTGAAAACTACAGCTATTCTCTCTCCCCTAGAACCTGCAGGTGTCCACAACTAGCAAGGTCCCCAGCCCTTTGCTACTGCGCTCATCCAATATGTAGTAGTTACTTCTCTCTGGTAGTAGCAGTCCATGTCTGGTCATCACAGCTGTGCTTAGCATTCCCTAGCAGTGGAAAGTCCTTCACCCTCTTTCTACTCCACTCCACTATCAGACTCCTCACATTATCTGTGAGATGAAAGGTTCTAAGATTGAGGCCATTTTCCAGCCCCAGTTGCCTCCAAGACTTGATTGTTGCTTCAGGAGAGTTAGCTGGAAGTATTTGCACCAATGGATCCTGAACCTCTGTCTCCAGATATTAGGTCTTTCCTTTCTTAGGTTGTCTTAGGGGAACAACTGCTTTTTAAAAAAATATTTAATAGTTTTTATTTACCAGATATATGCATGGATAATTTTACAACATTGACAATCGCCAAATCTTTTGTTCTAATTTTTCCCCTCCTCCCCCCCCCCAGATGGCAGGTTGACCAATACATGTTAAATATGTTAGAGTATAAATTAAATACAATATATGTATACATGGGGGAACAACTGTTTTAACCAAACTTTTGTTTATTTTTGCTGCTCTGCAATCCTTTTGAGATAACATTCAGTCTTTTTCTGTGGAGAAAATTTGGAAAACCAAAAGTTTTCTGACCTACCCCACCATCTTCCCAGAATCTTCTCTCAGTTACATGATTCAAACATAAAGAGTGACACATAAGCAAAGTAGTAGAGCAAGCAATAATCTATCTGTCATATCTATGGGGTATGGGAAGGATTCATGATCAAAGAAAAAATATAGAGCATTACAAAATGTAAAATAGATAATTTTGATTACGTTAAAATAAAAACCTTTTGTACAAACAAAACCAATGCAACCAAGATTAAAAAGAAAGGAAAAAGCTGGAAAACAATCTTTATAGCAAGTGTTTCTGATGAAAGCCTCATTTATCAAATATGTAGAAAACTGATTCAAATGTTTAAGAATATAAATCATTCCCCAACTGATAAATGATCAATGAATATGAACGATTTTCAGATGAAGAAATCAAAGCTATAGGTAAATTAAGAAGTCCTCCAAAACACTTTTGATTAGAGAAACGCAAATTAAAACAGCTCTGAGGTACCACCTCACACCTATCAGATTGCTCAATATGACAAAAAGAAAAAGAAAAAAATATTGAAGAGGATGTGGAAAATTGGGACACTAATGCATTGCTGGTGGAGTCATGAACTGATCCCAACCACTCTGGAAGGCAATTTGGAACTATGTTCCAAACCAATGGCAACCAAATGTGAGTACTCTTGAACCAGCAATACCACTAGTAGATCTGTCTGTATCCCAAAGAGATCATTAAAAGGAGAAAAAAGATCTGTATGTGCAATGTGCAAATAGTTATAGCAGCCCTTTTTATGGTGGCAAAAAATTAGAAATTGAGGGGTTGCCCATCATTTGGAGAAAGATTGAACAAGCTGTGATGTGTGGATGTAATAGAATATTATTGTAATAAGAGAAGTGATAAATAAACAGGTTTCAGAAAAACCTAGGAAAACTTGATGAACTGATGCAAAGTGAAATGGGAATAATCAGGAAAACATTTTACACAGTATCAGCAACACTGTGTGATGATCAACTATGAATGACTCAGTTCTTAACAACACAACGATCCAAGATGAGTACACAGGACTCAGTAAGGAAAATGCTATTCACACTTATATAAACAACTGACTGGACTCTAAATGTAGATTGAAGCATGTTTTTTCACTTACTGTATTCTTTTTCATGTTTTCCCCTTTTGTTCCATCTCATCTTTCATAACTATGACTAATACAGAAATATGTTTTGCATGATAGCACATGTATAACCTATATTAAATTCCCTACCATTTTCAGAAGAGAGGAAGGGAGGGAGGGAGAGGGAAAATTTAAAAAATCAAACTCTTGTAAAAAATGAATGCTACCGATTTTCTTGACATGTATTTGGGGGGAAATAAAATACTATTCTTTTTAAAGTTAACAAATGCTTGAGTGTATTAGATATGAAAAAGACCTCAGCAACCATATCATTCAACTCCTTTTGGCAGCTGAAGAAACTGAGGGCCAGAAATGGTTTGCATCTTGGCTCAGACATCTACTAGCTGTGTGATCCTGGACAAGTACCTTAATTTCTTTGAACCTCAGTTCCCTCATATGTAAAAGAAAAGAGTTAGGCTCAATGAATTTACATGTCCCTTTTAGTTCTAAATAATCATTTGATATTGTATGATTTGCCCATGATCACCCAGATACAAGTAGCAAAATAATTAAAATAGTCAATCTATAAATAGATAATTGCCTATTGTGTGCCAAGCATTGTGCTAAGCACTAAATAGAAGGATTAGAACCCTTTTCACTACATTATATTATCTCAACATAGGTTTAGCTATCAGAGCAATTCTAGATGCCTTTTGGCATCTTTCTACCTTTTATCTGCCCCATCCCACTCACCAGAGAGACAGATAAAAAGGCTCCAAACTAATAATCAAGACTTTGCTACCAGCTTTGGCCTTTGGCAAATCACTTCATTATTTTATGCCTTAGTTTCTTTATTTGCAAAAGGAGTTCCCTCTACATCTCCCCTTTTTGTATTTCTAGGATCACTCATCTAGAAGTTCCCATCTTTATGATAGCTATCTTCAAATACTTGAAACACTGTAACTAGGATTATTTTGCTTCCTATCAACAGGAAAATTTAGGGAAGTTGCTAAGTAACACATTTCAGCTCAATGTAATAAAGCTGTTCAAAAATGGAATGAGCCATTTGGAAAGGTAATGAGCTCACCATCCTTGGAGAACTTTAATCAAAGGCTGGAAGACCATGTTGTCAGGTAAACAACAGTACATTCTTCTATAGATGTAGTCTGGACCAGACAGACTCTAATGTCGCACTCAAAGCTGATTCTGTGATTTTGCCACCATGACTTTAGAATGGAAAGGGAATGTAGACTTCATCTAATCCAATGCTCCCATTTTATAGATGCAAAACTGAAGCCCTGTCTGAGGAAGTTAACTTGCTCAAGATCATACAGGGAGTAAGAAGCAAAATCAAAATTCAAATTCAGATTATCTGATCCCAAACTCAATGTTGTTCTTTTTCTTTACAGATCTTTCTTGGCCCTAAACTACCCCATGACTGCTCAGGAAACTATCTCCCCACCTTTGAGATCTGCTCTCCCCAGGTAGTGTCTCATGCTCCAAAATTGTTTTTCCCTCTTCTCTTTCATTAAATCAGACATATGGTAAGCATGCAAGTCATGGTTCCAGGACTTATAGGTACAAATATACAAAAATAGTTCATGAACACATGAATGAATGAACTAATAATTTAAGAACAAATGAATAAATGAATGATGAATGAATAAAAAGTATTTTATGTAGCACTATGTTTTAAACTCTAGAACTACAAATATAAAAACAAAAACAAGTACCTGCCCTCAAAGAGCATATATATGTTGTATGTATAAATATATAATACACAAAAGGTAATAGTGTTCAGGAAAGGGCACTTTGATCCAAAAAATTATAGAGAGAAGAAATGGAACCCCAGTATCAACAGTGACTAAAGAGAAGCTTAATAAGATGCCCCAATTTTGGACTTGGAACTGGAATTGTGCTCCAAGGAAATCTAGCCAAGCTATGATCCTGCTCTCTTTCCTTTCCTCAAAGATTGAGATGATGCAGGGGGAAGGGGGTCATGCACATTGAAGAGAAGGGATTATATTTATATATTTGTGATTATATATTTTGAAGTAACTATATCTTTGTAAAAGGTATTTTAAATGCAATGCTCCAGCCAAAAATATATACATTTTAATAAGGTAATGAGAGATGTAGGCTAAATGGTGAAATAACCTAATTTATCTGTAGATATCTCTATGGTGAAATGTTAACCTTAGATGAAGGGAAGTCAATAAGCATTTACAAGTATTATCTCATTTGATTTGATGAGAAAGACTTTTAGGTGTAATTGGTCAACAAATATTTATTATCTATCATGTGCCCAACTCTGTAGAATATTCAAATATAGATAAGATATAGTCATTACTCTCAAGGTACTTCTCTTTTAGAGGTCTGGGTCTCTCTGGAAGCATGCAAACTGCATCCAGCAGGAAAGTTCCTATTTCACCTATTAGCCAGATTGTCCTGACAGAGTTCCCCACTTAGCTCAGCCCCTTCCACATCCACAGGGGAGGAAGCTAGAACACTCCAGCTGTCTTGTGCCTTCTTGTCCCTCAAATTGAGCCTCTACTTTAGAAGTTTTGTCATTTTTTGCATAGTTAAAGTGATTCAGAATTCAAATATGGGTGGGGTCTACTTTCTGAATCTCCTGGGCCTCCTTCTCATATTGTGATCTTCACATAGTTTGAGGAGCCTAGAATTAGGGGAATGTTCAAATAATAAAATTGGGAAAGAGAGAGGGAGAGGGAAAGAGAGAGGGAAATAAGGGAAGGAAGAAAGAAGGAAGAGAGGGAGGGAGGAAGGGAAGGAGAGATGGAGATAAGAGAAAAAAGAGAGGGGAGAGAGAGAAGAAGAAGAAGAGAGAAGAAGAGAGGAGGAGAAGAAGAAGAAGGAGGAGGAGGAGGAGGAGGAGGAGGAGGAGGAGGAGGAGGAGGAGGAGGAGGAGGAGGAGAAGGAGGAGGAGGAGGAGGAGGAGAAGGAGGAGGAGGAGGAGGAGGAGGAGGAGGAGGAGGAGGAGGAGGAGGAGGAGAGAGAAGAAGAAGAAGAAGAAGAGAAGAAGAAGAAGAGAAGGAAGAAGAAGAAGAAGAGAAGAAGAAGAAGAAGAAGAAGAAGAAGAAGAAGAAGAAGAAGAAGAAAAGAAGAAGAAGAAGAAGAAGAGAGAGGAGGAGGAGGAGGAGGAGGAGGAGGAGGAGGAGGAGGAGGAGGAGGAGGAGGAGGAGGAGGAGAAGAAGAAGAAGAGAAGAAGAAGAAGAGAAGAAGAAGAAGAAGAAGAAGAAGAAGAAGAACGAAGGAAGGAGAGGAGAAGAAGAAGAGAGAGAAGAAGAAGAAAGAGAAGAAGAAGAAGAAGAAGAAGAAGAAGAAGTAGAAGAAGAAGAAGAAGAAGAGAGAAGAAGAAGAAGAGAAGAAGAAGAAGAAGAAGAAGAAGAAGAAGAAGAAGAGAGAAAAGAAGAGAGAAAGAAGAAGAAGAAGAAGAAGAAGAAGAAGAAGAAGAAGAAGAAGAAGAAGAAGAAGAAGAAGAAGAAGAAGAGAGTAGAAGAAGAAGAGAGAGGAGAAGAAGAGAGAGGGAGAAGAAGAAGAAGAGGAGAAGAAGGAGAAGGAGAAAGAAGAGAAGAAGAAGAAGAAGAAGAAGAAGAAGAAGAAGAAGAAGAAGAAGAAGAAGAAGAAGAAGAAGAAGAAGAAGAAGAAGAAGAAGAAGAAGAAGAAGAAGAAGAAGAAGAAGAAGAAGAAGAAAAAGAAGAAAAAGAAGAAGAAGAAGAAGAGAAGGAGGAGAAGGAGGAGAGAAGGAGGAGGAAAAGGAGGAGGAGGAGGAGGAGAGATTAAGCTCTTACTCTATCTCAGGCATTTTGCTTAGCACTAAAAAACAGCAACTGTCTCTTCTCTCAAGCAAGTTGCTCATACATTATTATCAGGAGCAGCAAGATAGCTCAGTGAATAGAGTTCCGGACATAGAATCAATACCTGTGTTCGCTAGCTATGTGACCCTGGACAAATAACTTCATGACTTTATAAACTCAGGCCTCTCATCTGTTAAATGGAATAATAATAATACCCATCTCCCAAGATCGTTTGTGAGGATCAAAACCATTGACATATGTAAAGCTCTTTGGATACTTTAAAGAGTTATAAAAATTCAATGCTACCTCTGGTACTGCCCAATGGCATGCATTTCACTTATTATGATGAATACAAACTTTTGGGGTGCTTTTTCTTCAGCAGAAAGGTGGGGGCTACTAGGACAGAATGTGATATGTTATCAGAGAAGTTCATTGTATTTGATGTTTTTGTCTGTTATAAGGGAACAGTTAGATGTGAAAGGGAGTACTTCCATAAATGACTAAGACAGAAAAAGAGAAGGTGTCAAAAAAGCTTTTTTAAAAAATAACCTTTTGCTTTTTAACTCAAAGAATTAATATTAGATAATCCTCAGGAAAAACAGAGAGGAAAGGGTCATATAGGGAGAGGTTATAAAATATCCAAGGGGCAGCAAGAAGGCATGGCTCTACCTCTCTCAGGGCTAGCTCCTTTATTAAAGCTGTAATGGCTTTATTATAAATCGATAAGAAAGTGTTGGTTGAGGACTTTGTAACCAAAAAGGGCCCAAGCTTTGGCTCCCATGAACCTTGTACCTGGTTCCGGTTCCAGATTAAAGAAATGTAGAGTGAGTAGAGTTACTTGGGCGAGTAAAGCAGCCACCTAGATTTAAACCCAAAGTCTCTGAGCAAACACCTCGGTTAGTTAATTGGCTAACTAAAAAACCAACAAGGCTTCCCTTTCACGGGCTCCCTGGCAGGGGCTGCTTGGGTGGTATTTCAGCCAAGGCACCTAATTACGTGGCTGGATTTATTCCCTCTGAGCAGTTGGCTCCCTGCTCTGGTGCTGGGCGGGCTTTAGATAAATACATGCCAGACGCAAGGTTCCAGGGCCACTGTTCATGATTATCGGATTAATAGATTTTTCCTTATTACTTTCTGGAGCTCATTTCCTGCTCCATGTTGATTTGAAAAAGCCCCTTCACCCACTACAACTCACACAACCAGAACTCGTCAAGTCAGCCAAGACCATTTGGAATTAGAGAATTGGGCCCAATGACCAATTTCCCCTGCTTTGGCAGGGCCCCCCCAGCTGGGGCCCTAAAGCAGCGTAGGGAGCTGAATTATCTATTTAGACATTCTCCCTTCCAATAGAGGAGCTAGAAATGGGGTCGGTGACTGCCAGGGCCCTTTCCCAGAACTTGGTGAAGAAGCCCCAGGAAATACACCTGTTCAGGCCAAGCCCCCTTGAGCCTCTTAGCTCTAAGGATAATTTGATTTTAAATAAAATTTAAAAGCATGAAATTCTCAGGAAAAAACATCTCTAAGGTAATCAATTAATCAACAAGTAGTTATTAAATACCAACTGTGTTAAGCACTGAAGACACAAAAGATAATCAAGAATAGTTCCTGTCCTCCAGGAGCTTATACACTCATAGAGGAGATAATCCATAGATATGTTGGTATAGCAAGGCTCTCAGATTACTTAAGTAATATTTGCACGGAAGGCACTAGCAGACCTTGGGACTGGGAAGGGCTTCCTTCAGGAGATGCAGTTGGAACTGAGTTTTAAAGGGAGCCAAGGAAAGGAAAAGCTGGATGGAAGGAGAGAGGACCTACAACAAGTAGGATCGTATGACTGGTTTGTAAAACTCATGAAGGCAATGGGAAAGAACCTGGTGGTGAATGCCCCAAAGTGGAGCTTCTATTTGATCCTAGAGGTGATTGAGAGCCCCTGATATTTATTGAGAATATGACATAGTCACACTTGAAATTTCACTTTTGTAGGTGACTAAGGGGAGAGCTAATCTCTGGGAAACCAGTCTTTTGTAAGAGCATATTTACTGTTTTCTGACATGACATTCTGCCTCCTATCTCTGTATTCTGCTCAAGCTGTCCCTCAACCCTTTGAATTAGGCTGCATTTGAACAAGGGTCCCAAGAGGCAGCACTGGGAAGGAGTTTTCCAGGAATGAGGGGCATGGGGTGGGCTATAGCCTGTGTGCAAAGACATAAAAACTCTTTGGGGAGAGGAGAATAGGACTGATGGGCTGGAGGCAGGTCTGCCAGCACTCACTTCTGTCCATTGTCAACTTCAATTCACTTATCCCAGTGACATAGCATCATGGGATAAATGGAAGGCCATCTCTCTCTCAGCAGGAATACCTGAATTTATATTATCAGAGATACATCAGCAGGGATTGACATGATTTTAAACTTTATAATAATAAAATATAAACTGCATATTAATAAAATAATAAAATACAAACTGTATCATAATAAACATTCAAACATGGAGTTCATTCTATTCCAAAGCAACACATATTTTATAGAGTACCTACTATGTGCAAAGTTTTTCAAAACTTGGTGGGAGGGGCTAACATAGAAAGTCCTGAGTTCGAGTGAAGACATTCCTTTGGATTGTGCAGATCTGGGAATGTCATGCAGAGACAAAGCGGGAAAATGTACAAGGCACCAATCAGTACCGGTGTTACAAATAGAGGGTTCGTATAAAGAGACAAGTATATAATAAAAGCTAGCATCTACATAGCACTTTACAAATAATATTTCATTTTGTCCTCTAGAATTAACTGATGTATTTATTAATTATGAATTAATTTAATTATTGATATATAAATATTTATAGTAATATGTATAAATATATATATATATATTTGAGTATGTTTTTAAAACATATTTGTCTATAGCTGCCACCTTTATATCTCTGTATTTTGGAGGGATAATCAAAGATCTGTTTGAATGATTTCCTAGGCTTTGCAGGACCCTGTAAGAAAAAAAAAAAAATCACTGTATAAGTTTTTTGTTTTGACTTCTTGTTCTACCCGCTACTGTTTATTTTTGTTTGTTTGTTTTCTTTTCTTTTCATGTCTTTTTTTTTTTTTTGATTGCAAGGCAATTTGGATTAAGTGACTTTGCCCATGTCATACAAATAGTACGTCTCAAGTATCCAAAACCAGATTTAAACTCAAATCCTCCTAACTCCAGGGACAGCACTCTATCCACTGTACCATGTGGTTGCCCCTGTGTACATATTAATAAATATTTCACATCTGTTCATATAGTCTTAATGGAAGCTTCTTGGGCCCATCTTAGCTTGTTTTTATCTACAATTAGACATGGAGCCTGGGCTTCCTTTATTGTTTAGTGATCTTCTCAAACCTACCTCGTATGCCCAGTGCCTGGCATAGCACCTGGCACGTAGCAAGCACTTAGTAAAAATTTTATGATCAGTTGCTTAACTTTACCTATAAATATCCAGCCTTCTTTCACAGAAAGGCAGCATATTCTCCCCAACCTCCAACTCTTTTGAAATATCAAAGTTTTGCCCAGTGTTTGAATTGAGTCACAAGTCAAGAAAAACACATGGCATCCCTTGGACATCAGACAAATACCATATGTTCCATTTCTTTGAAAATGGCAGACAGGACCAAGGAGGTGATGTTCCAGCCAAAGAGAGCATGGGGGATGTAGCAACAGTGAAGAGGCAGCAAGGAGAACTCAGCCCTTCCAACTCAACAATGAGAAATGGATCTATGGCCATTCTCTGAATGGGGCATATAGACTGAAGGCTGTGCCCTCTCCATCCCCTCCCCTCCAAGTCCCTGGAAGAAAGTAAATACTAACAACCTGTTCTTTTCGAAGTTACTGGCAAAGACTGAGCAGCTGGTGGCCAGATGTAAGAGGCTAGGCGGGTAGAGAGTCCTTAAGGCTGCTATGGAAGCACAAGGGCATTACCCTGTAGCTTTAGCAAAAAGAAAAGAAAGGAAAATAGATGTGGGAGGGAACTGCACCATTTTCCCTAAAGAAGCAGTCAGCAAAATTGGGCCATCAAGGAAAGATTTTGTGATTGTTGCAAGGATCAGGGGACATGGAATCAGAAAGACTGAGGTGTGGGGCCACAAACAAACCTCAGTTTCTTCATCTGCCTTAAAGAGTTCTTCTGAGCTTAAAATGTCATACAATGTCAATTATTCAGTAGAATGTAACCTAGTTGAAGGAAGATGGTTTTGCTTCTGTGTCGCTATCTCCTGGCACATAGCAAACACTCTTCTCTGCTAAAATTACCCTCCACTTACTCTGTGAATCACATACACCTAATTATTTACACATTGTCTCCCGCCATTGGTATATGAGCTCCTTAAGGGAAGGGATTGTTTTTGCCTTGCTTTCTATCTCAAGCACTTAGCATAGTGCCTGATAGGATAGATTGATTGATAATGCACACTTATTAAGCACTTATTGACTGATTGATGCCTGACTACTTATCCCTATAGCTTAGCACAGTTCCCAGTACACAGTAAGTACTTAATAAATGTTTGTGATTAATTGATTGAATTCTTTGCTTCATTTCCCCTCTTCTTCCTCCTAGAACCCTTGCTGGCTCCCATCACTCCAACCTTCCTAGATTATTGCAATACCCCAGGGCCTTGCACTCTAATAAACTGTCACTCTTGGAAAAATAGTCACCCACAAAAGCTCCAGCTGATCGAAACTTAATCTATTACTTAAGTGTTATTTGCATCTTAATATGAAAATAATAAATTATCTCAATCAAGTTCCACCATTTAATCCTTGATCAACAAAGAACCAAGGAATAAATGGTGGAACTTAGTTGAGATAATAAGTCTTCAGGGGGAATATTTTAAGAAAGTAGGCAATTTCTAGCACTTTTAATCATATTATTTCCTCTAATTATTCCATCTATGTCAAGGATCAGGTTTAATTTTATCATTTGAGAGTCAAGTCAAAGACTATAAAAAAATCAAATGAAAAGCCTTTCAAATCTGAATTCCCAAAGATCATTGGGTTCATTGTGAAGCATAGTTAATAATAACTTAATCTCAATTGGCTTGAGCCCCCAACCCAAATCGGTTGGGATGTTCTATCAAAATATGAGACAATACCAAAAATGTATACATTTTTTAAATAAACTTATTAATCAGAAACAAAATAATTAGTCAAGGAATTTGGGAAATAATCTTAATACGTATTTCTTGCAACACGGCAACCAGAGTCATCCTGAAGGTCTGGAGCTTCATGGGAAATGTAGCCCTTTCTTTCTGACATCCCCTATTACACAAATTTTTGAGAAAGAATAACTAAAATTTGTTAATTAAGAGTAAGGAATACATTTTTTTCTTCTCATCCTTTCCTTAAGGGGTCCCTAATAGAGTTTTCAGAATAGATATTTATTACCAGTGACAAACATAGACCTGCAGAGATGTGTTAATCTGACTGACTAATGAACAGAGATAGTACATCTTCCCTGTACATTTTGGAACAGTATTCAGGACCTCTTTAATAACTGGTTAAAGACAGAAAGCTGATAAAATGGAGGTCACCCCTTTTTTGCTTGTTTTTTCTCTACAAATTTAATTTTAAAATACATAAAGTTCAAAAAGTATACAATCAAAGCATGGGTATGCATGCATATGGTAACATATATGTACGCACATGTTCATGTAGATGTACACATGTATCATGTGTGTGTGTGTGTGTGTGTAAAATCAAGGGTATTTTTTAGATCCAGGATTCCCAAACTAGTCACTCAAATAATAATAACAACTGCCATTTATGTAGTGAATTAGTTTTTGCAAAGAGTCTTCATATGTTTGCTCATTTAATGCTTAGAACAGTTCTTTAAGAGTAGTACTACAGGTATTTTTATCTTGATTTTTACAGATAAAGAAACTGAGCCTCAAAGAAGGGGTGTGACTTAAGTGCACCAGGACACATAGATAATAACTGTCAGAGGTAAGATTTGAACCCTAGTCTATGTCAGCCTTTAGGTCCACAGTTCTTTTCACTATGTTACACTGCCTCTATAACAATAACACCTGACATCCATAGGCAGGGTTTTACGTTTTGCAAAGTACTTTATGGAGATTATCTCATTGGAACATCAAAAAGAACCCTGGGAGGTTGATTCTCTTGGGACCCTGGCGTTAGTGGATAGAGTGCTAGCATAGATCCACAGGTGAAAGGGACTTCAGAGGCTATTTGGTCCTACCCCCTCCTTTGACAGATAAGGAAACTGAGTCCCAGAGAGGTTAAAATATTTACCCAAAGTCACATGGATTGCAAATGGAAGATCTAAGGTTCTAATTTGGGTTCTCTGGCTTCAAATCCAGAAATCTTTGCACTGTACCATGCCATCTTCATGCAAAGTTTTCTAGTATGAGAATCATTTTTCAACCATTAGCTCATTATTACTTATTATCATTATTACTAAGATGATTGTGTACATAGTAGGTGCTTAATAAATGTTTACTGAATTGAATAGTCCTTTTTTTGAGTGGGAGAGAGATTTGAGACTGTGAAGAACTCCCATTAAAGAGATCAAATTTAATCTCATTTAATCGTTGTGGGTTCCTACAGGGCCAGGACTATCCATGGTCTTTCTTTGTCTCTCTGGCATATGGTAGGTGTTTAAGAAAGAGTAATTGACTGACTAATTGGAAATTTCCTCCACTGGTATGGATTGGTGACTCATCTGTAACCCAAAGTCTTAAGGAGATGCTTGGGCCACTTAGAGATTAAATGACTTGCCCAATGTCTCACAACTGGGAGAGGCAGAATTCTGATCCATTTTCCTTATATCCCCGGAACTGGGCAAAATGCCTGGCTTACTCCAACGAGCTGCTTCATGCTAACTCACATTTATGGTGGATAAACACTTTATGTGGATTATTTCATTTAATCTTCCTCAACAAAAGCTTGTTTCCCCTAGCCTACAGAGGGGGAGACTGAGTCTCAAGGAAACTTTGCCAGAACCAAGAATAGAAAGCAAATACCCATATGAGAGCCCTATTTTTTGATTCCTAGTGCAGGAACTTTCTACTAATTGATGCTTCTTATAAGAATAAAAATAAGAATGAAATAAGAAGATACTAGGCAGCGGGGGGCATCAGACCACTGGACTTGAAGTCAGGGAGGAATGAGTTCAAATTGGGATTCTGGTTGGATGTGACCCTAAGCAAATCATGCCATCTCGGTTTGCCTCAGTTTTCTCAATAGTAAAATGAGTATAATCATAGCATCTACCTTCTGGAGTTGTAATGATTCAGTGAGATATTTGTGAAGTGCTTTACAAACCTATGTAAATGCTGGCTATTATTATTATTATACATATGAATAATGTTTCACGGTTTATTAATGGAAGTTACATATAATATTTCATGTTGTCTCTCTGTTTCTGTTCTATTTCTTTCTTTCTCATTCTTTCCATCTTTTTATCTCTATCTACCCTCTCTCCTTCTCATTCTTTCTCTCTTTTTCTCTCTCTCTCTTTCTCCCTCCTTCCCCATTTCTCTCTGTTTCTGTCTCTCAGTCTCTCTCTCTGTGTCTCTCTCTGTCTCTCTTTCTTCTCTATCTCTCTGTCTCTGTGTGTATATGTGTGTCTCTCTCTCTGCTCTGTCTCTCTGTCTGTGTGTGTCTTTTTCTGTCTATCTATGTCTGTCTGTCTGTCTCTCTGCTCTGTCTCTCTCTCTCTGTGTCTTTTTCTGTCTCTCTATCTATGTCTGTCTGTCTGTCTGTCTGTCTCTCTCTCTGTCTCTCTCTTTCTCCCTCCTTCCCCATCTCTCTCTCTCTGTTTCTGTCTCTATGTCTCTCTCTCTGTGTCTCTCTCTGTCTCTCTCTCTTCTCTATCTCTCTGTCTCTGTGTGTATATGTGTATCTCTCTCTCTGCTCTGTCTCTCTCTCTCTCTGTGTCTTTTTCTGTCTATGTCTGTCTGTCTCTCTCTCTCTTCTCTATCTCTCTGTCTCTGTGTGTATATGTGTGTCTCTCTGCTCTGTCTCTCTGTCTGTGTGTGTCTTTTTCTGTCTATCTATGTCTGTCTGTCTCTCTGCTCTGTCTCTCTCTGTGTGTGTCTTTTTCTGTCTATCTGTGTCTGTCTGTCTGTCTGTCTCTCTCTCTCACACACACACACACACACACACACACACACACACACACACACACACACACACCAAGTGTCCAGCATTTACTCTGCCAGAGGCCCCCCGACCCGGGCATCCTGAGAGCTATCCCCTCATGCTTTGGGAAGGCTTGGGAGCCTGTTGTCCAGTGCCCTGTTGTGCCCCAGCTGAGGATGCTAACCGTCTTGGCCCATCAGATCAGCCTGCTGAGCTTTCCAGACAGAGTCTGTGCTCTGACAGACATGCCAAAGGTTTCACTGGGTGGCACTCCAGAGAAGAATGGCAATTAGTCTTGTGGATGCCGCCCACGTTGAAGGCCGGATAAACAGGCAGGAAGGCCTCCGAGCTCCTGGGCCAGCCTCTGCCCAGGGAGGAATGCTCAAAGCTTGGGGTTTGCTAACCAGCGAGTGGAGGGCCCAAAGCTGCAGATATTTAATCTTCAAAAATACACAATGGGATCATCATTTTACTGCAGGTTCAAAGGGAGCACCATATAACTCAGTATATTTAAAGGAAAATGTCACCATATATTTTCCAAACACCACTGGGCTGATGGGAAACCGACCAGACCCTGGACTTATAAAAGTGTCTTCCTTATATTTTAACTACGTCTCAGTTGGTTTTGCAGCTAAACTATGATCGGACCACAAATATATTAAAATATCTATTCCCACCCAATGAGAGATTTGTGTTTAATATTCCGGGTCACGGCTAGGGAAACTTTAAAAGCTCAGGCTCCCCCCTCTCTCAATTTGGGACAAGAAATGAAGTCTAAATGTTTATAATTTTCCAGATACCTTACATTCGTAAGGTCAAGAGGGAAAAAAAATCCATTTTCATGGAGCAATATTTCTATGTCATCCCAGAATCAAACCAGATGTAGCTGTTCCTGAGCCCAAATACCACATGTCTCATTTGTTAAAGAGGCAGGCAGTGTATGACTATCTTGTCTGTTCTAGTCCATGTATGGGTGTGACCTGGTGGGCTATGTTTAAATTCCAGGAACCACTGGAATTTTCCAAAGAACCTCTGAGGAGGCTGCCGCCCCATCCCCAACAACACGGGATTGTGTTCCCGAAGGTTGCTGTGGCGCTAGACACATCTATGAAGTGATGAGATGGACAAAAATGGGAGTAATCCAGATTTTCAATTTTCTTCACAATCACCTTTAGAAATTCATCATTTCGACTCTACAGAAGAATAATTCCAGTTTTTAAGGCGTCCCCCTCCAAACTAGGTCAACATCTTCATTACTTCAACCCCCTAGGCACAGACTGAGTGAGTCTTATTAAACAGGAAAAATGAAAGGTTTTGAAAAAAATCCCTTTAATTCCAATTTAATTTTAGTTTTAAGAGTAAAAAAAAAAAAAGAAAAAAGAAAAAAAAGCTTTATTTCAGTCTCTTTTTCCAAGGGTATTGGGTCAGGTAGATTAGCCAGCTTGAACAGGTTGTAAGATGAGGGAAAGAAGCATTTGGGGTGCATTAATAGTTCATATCATTTCTTCACAGAATCATAAAGTCTACTTACTTTCTGGTGCAGTGCTAGGCTTGAGGTCAGAAAGACAAATTCAAATCTTGCCTCTGACAGTTGTACATAAATTTTCCAAGACACGTCACAACATCTGTAAGACACAGAAGTCCCAGGATACCTGGATGTCCGGAAAGATACAGACATGAGTTGTTGAGATACAGGAGCCACCTGCCAGTGGCTGCTGGAGGTCTAACTCAGACCTGTAGAAAGGGTCTTATGCCCCTCGTTCAGGCACCAAATGTTGTGATACGGGGTGCAACGGCTGCTCAGAGAGGTCAGACAACACAACTGCCTCTCAGTATCCTTGCATCATCATCGTCCTCTCACATGAAGAGATCCATTCTCAGGCCTGAGTTAGACCTCCAGCAGTCACCAATATAAGGTTCCCACAACAACGAGTTGCACAGGTATGGATGGGATATGACATATATATCATTAGAGAGAATCAATCAAACCATTTCTATGGGGGGTGCTACCACATCTTCTCAATCCCCCAGGTTTATATAACCTGAAGGTCATTCTCGACTCTTGAGCATCTTCCACCACGTTTGATTAGCTGCCAAGTGCTATCATTTCTACTTTCACAAAATCTCTCACCTCTGTCCCCTTCTCTCCTCTAACCCTATCACCAGTCTGGTGCATCCTCTTGTGCTTGATATGGTTATATCTTACTAGTGGGCCTCCCTCCCTCAACCATCTCCCCACATCCTCCACTCAACCAACGCGAGCCTGACGATGTCACCATCACCTTATGAAATCAATTATAGAGGTTCTCTATTATCTCCAGGATTCAATATAAAATCTTCCCCATCTTCTTCTATCTTCTCTTTCCCTGTAGACTGCTATTTGGTTCCTCACCGGCAACCTTCTATTTCCTAACTCTGAACATTTTCCGTGATGTCAGCCAGAATCCCCCTCTCATTTCTGGAGACCCAGGCCTTCTTACAACATCATTTCCATTATACCACATCATTCCTATGTTCAAGCCAGGGTTGAGTGAAGAATTATAGAAATCTATAATTATTATATTATATTATATTATATTATATTATATTATATTATATTATATTATATTATATTATATTATATTATAGAAATCTCAAATGGACAAGCTGAATTAGCCAGATGTTTAAACATGGTCCTTCCTAGATCAATTCTTGAATTGACTCCAATGTCCTAGTTAGATACAGAAGCTTCCATTTTATCCTCCTTCCCTTTACCTAGTCAAAACTCTTCAGTTCTGGCCTGGAATAACCTGCTGCTTGAACCTAGCCTCTGAAAGGCTTACTTTTATTTAGACTGTAAAGCAAATATACCCACTCAACTCCTGTGTTTGCTTTCTCATTGCATTTCCTCATAAGCCAAGTGGACAGTCAAAACAGCTTGAGGAAAAAATACCATCTTGGGAGGAAGTATACTGAAATACACTGGCCTTGTATTGATGTAGTTCAGGTCAGCCATGGTTACACACTTGAATATAATTACCTTTATATTGTTGTTTTAATAATGGTCATACTTCTCGTATATAATTGCTATCATTTTGCTTACTTCTCAAGAATGGGAAGAGAAATCAGAGGAAGGGAAAGAATTTGGGATTCAAAAGATCTAAAAATGAATGTTAAAAATTTGCAAGTAGTTGGGAAATATTATATTCTTTTAAAAAATGGTCCTAGCTATTTTATTTCATAAATTTTAATTAACATAGTTCTGTAAATTATGGATTGTACCTAGTAAAACCATATATTTCTTTTTTTATTATTAAAGCTTCTTATTTACAAAGCATATGCACGGGTAATTTTTCAACATTGACCCTTGCTAAATCTTTGGCTCCAAATTTCCCCCTCCTTCCCCCCCCCGCCCTCTCCTAGCTGGCAGGTAGTCCAATACATGTTAAATATGTTACAACATATGTTAAATCCAATGTGTATACATATATATATGTATATATACGTATATATATATATGTAGTTATACTGTTATCTTGCTGCACTAGAAAAATCAGATCAAGAAAGAAAAAAAGAAACTGAGAAAGAAAACAAAATGCAAGCAAACAATAACAGAAAGAGTGAGAATGCTATGCTGTGGTCCACACTCTGTTCCCACAATCCTCTCTCTGGATGTAGAGCCATGCAAATGGCTCTCTTCATCACTGAAAAATTGGAACTAAGAACCACATATTTTTATATTCTTTTTATAAGATTCATTTTGTAGAACTCTATCTTATAGAATGCAACAAAAAATAAAACCTTTTGAAAACTTGTACTAAAGATCTGTGATTTTGCCCCTGATGGCAATTTTCATAGTGGGATTTCCATTATGTTCCCCGAGTAGAAACAGAATTCCCAGAGTAAAAATTCCCTCCACCATCCCAAATCACCAATCAAGATAGGAACTTGAAGCATAGAAAAGTTAAGGGATTTGTGATCACATACTTACAAGAGTCAGAAGCAGAATTTGAACTCAGAATTTCTTTACTTCAAGTCCATTGTTCCACCTACTGAGCCACCAAATCTCTACTTGAGAATTTATTGGTCACTTTGTTTCAAGAGGAACTAAACCACAAGAAGGACAACACTAGGTGGCACAATGGAGACTTGGAGTCAGGAAGAGTTGAATTCAAATGCAGCCTCAGACACTAGCTGTGTGACCCTTACCAAGTCACTTCACCCTGTTTGCCACAGTTTTTCCTCATCTGCAAAATAAGCTGGAGAAGGAAAAGACAAAGCACTCCAGTGCCTTTGCCCATAAACCACCAAATGGGGGCACAAAGTCAGATGTGACCAAACAACAATAAAAACTAAAAGCAGTGGAAAGGGTGGTAGAATTGATTAGAGGACCAAGGTTCAAATCTCAGATATTCCACTTGCTACCTATGGAGTCTCACCTGTATCACCTATATATTGGAGGGGGGGTAGATGGCTAGTCAGTGGATCTTACCTGTCTCACTTATAAAATGAGATAGGAAGCAGGTGGCAAGTAGTGGGTCTCACCTATAAAATATAGTAGGGGTACAGGTGATCTCTTAAGGCCCCTTCTAACTCTAAAGCTATGATTCATGTGAACAGAACCAGTTAACTTCTTTGATATTTAGCATAGAAATATGCCAGAGCTTCTTAAACTTCTTCTATATACAACACCTTTTCACCCAAGAAATTTTTAAGTGGCCCTGAACATTTAAAATAGGTATATATTTTAGATATGTAATAGATATATAAAATAGGTATACAAATCAAACATTTACTAATAATAAATCATAATTTCATGATCCCCACATTCAGTTAGGAGACCCCATATGAAGTCACCAATCAGAATTTAAGAAACTGGAAAACAGACGATGAGAAAATAAAAACTACTGAATGTTAAACTGGCAAGACCTCAACAATTCAGGCAATAAAAGCCAGAAGGAAGATTTGATTCAATAAATATTTATTAAATGCCTACTATGTGCCAGGCACCGTTCTGAGTGCTAGGGATTCAAAAGACAGTGCCTGCTCTCAATGAGCTTACAATCTAATAGGGGAAACAATGGACAAACGAATACAGGCAAAGCAAACTACATACAGGAGAAACAGGAAATAATTAGCAAAGGGAAAGCAGAGGAATTAAGAGGAATTGAGGAAGGCTTCCTTTAGAAGGTAGGATTTTAATAGAGATTTAGAGGAAGCCACAGAGATCAGTGTCAAAGTGGAGAAGGGAAAGTGTTCCAGAAATGGGGAACATCCAACTCTCTTATTTTATAGATGAAAAAACTCATAATTATAGATGTGAATTGACCTGCCAAGATCATTCAGAAAGCAAATGATGGATCCAGATTTGAATCCAGGCCTACTTCATCCAAATCTTTCATTCTACTGATTAAAAAAAAAGTCAGAAGACGAGAAAAAGAAAGGGCAATGTCCATGTTCTCAGTTAGATAGGGAGTGATTTCTGAAAACTCTGTACAGATCATTGGAGCTTCTCTTTAAGAAAGGTGTTATGGACGCTGTCTGGTGTGTATGGGCTATGTGGGGTAATCAGGGAGGACCACCACTTCTGGTGTGAGAGATCGAGGGCTGCTCAGGGTGAACCTTAGTGTTCACTTTCACCAAGAAGCTGTAGTATGTCAAGCGGCCAATCTCTGGTAAGACAGGAGTGAAGGTAAAATCCCATCCAAAGCAGGAAATGGCCCGGAATTAGGGGCAAAGAAGAGGGGTTCAACAGCTCAGATTCCTTGTTCCACCTTAAGTACGTATCCTCTCTGAGTCTCGGCTTCATCATCTATAAAAAAGGCAGGGGAGGGGCGAGAAATGGATTTCTAATGACCTGCCCAATTGCCTAAATCCATGACCCCACAATTCAGAAATTAATGTTTTGACTGGACTGAACCAAATGTTATGGCTTCTCACCCTCCTCATTTCCAATGAGTTCACTGATTATTTCCTGCAATTGACTGAATTAGTTGAGTTATTCCACCATTAGGGAGTATTATGGGGGCATACCCACACTGCCAGAAAATGTTGCCCCAAAACTTCCCTGAGACTTCATTCTGGTCTTTCCTTTAGCAGCTTTTGGTTGATGGAAAGTCTAGGCCTTTAATACCAAGAAGTTCTTGGAAGCAATGTAGATTTGGGGCTGATTCAACTTTCTACTCCCCACACTTTTTTTTTTAAAACTTCTGGCACGTTATTTGAATGAAGTTAATATATTTAACAAGTTATATAAGTAAGATGAAAATTCAAGAACTAAATTTTAATCTAAGTCCTGACATCATACCTACTTGGACATACAAAAATATCTCCATAAATGTAGTCTGTCTGTGTGTGTGTCTCTGTCACTGTCTTTGTCACTCTGTTTCAGTATCTATCTCTCTGTGTGTCTTTGTCTCCATCTCTGTCTCTCTCTGTCTTTGTTTCTATGTCTCTCTCTGTCTTTTTGTCTCTCTGTCTCTTCTCTCTCTTTGTCTCTGTCTCTCTCTGTGTGTCTCTTTCTCTATCTCTAGAGGGTGGGTGTCTCTCCCCATGTCTCTGTTTTTAATCTCCGTTTCTGTCTCCTTCCCCCCACCTTCCCTCTCCCTCTTTCTCTTGATTTCTTTCTCTTTCTCTCTCTCTCTCCCTCCTTCCCTCTTTCTTTCTTCTCTGTCTCTTTCTCTCTGTCTCTGTGTCTCTCTATCTCTGTCTCTATTTCTTTTTTTTTCTCTGTCTCTCTCTCTCTCTCTTCTCCCTCTTCCCACCTCCATCTCCCCCTCCCTCACCTAGCGGCCTCTTATAAAAGAATAAACAAAGGCAGGCCAATGGAATGTACAGAACATGAGAAATCAAGGAAGCCCTCCACCAATGGAAAGAAAGCAAGTTCATTGTGTCCTAAAAGGCCCAGAGAGTTTGGGGAAGAATTAGCATCTAGTGTCAAAATGTGTTTCTTTGCTTTCCTTGGAGATGGCTGGAATCACGAGTGCAGCGTGTTGCACATGCTTCCAGCTGTATTCAACATCTTAGTTTTGTATAACTGGTTTTCCATGTTATAAGATACGACTTTCAGGAGGAAGAGGGATTGTATCTGGAAATGACTGTGATTTATTTTTTTTAAGGGTACCAATAGAACAATTTTTCGCAACTTCCATTTGTATTGTCTCTAGAAAAATTTTAGGATCACAGATTTAAGGCTGGAAGAGGGCGTCAGCATCATGGTGTCCATTTTCTTCATTTTCTAGTTGAGGAAATGGAGGTCCAAAGAGAAATGATTTGCCCAAGTTCTCACAGTTAACTGAGTCCGAATTTGAAACCAGATTCTCTAGCTGGAGATCAAGAATTCTTTGCGACGTACCAGAGACGAGGCTTTAGCCTGAGTAATATCACTTGAACAATGAAGAGAAAGAAAAAAAAAACTTGCAAAAATTCAGAATTTAGCCCTCAGCTGAAAGAAACATGGCCCTTCCCTCCACGCTCATTAGCCACAGGTGTTAAAATTCCACTCTGCTTTTAAAAAAATCCCAGAAAAGAAGTTTCGCTGGAAACGTTTCAAAGGCCTGGGACGTCCAGTGGAAAACGATAAGGGTCAGAGGGCAGGAGGTCACCGGTGTCACCTCCAAGGCAACGTGAGGTAGAGTTGTTTTTCCATCAGTGTCTGACAGGTGAGCTGTGGCCTTTCCATCTGACCACTGTGGGGAGCTGATGAAATGTCAGGAATCCATTTTTGGCTCGTCATTATCCATCACTCACTCCGGCTCCTTGTGCAAACAGTTCTAGGCTTCCACTTCTCTCTTTTCCATTCAGATTTTATTTAACAAGAGTTAAACAAAGTCACTGGCCATCACAAAGAAAATATTCAAAGTCCTTGGAAAAAATGTTCAAAATGGGCCTGTTTACTCTGTAGTGTTTGGATTATAAACAAATATTCACACCTGTGCCGGGCCTCCCTCTGAAAAAACAGGCCCTCGCCAACTATTTGAAACAAACATATTTTCATACTTTTCGTAACCCGAGGCATTTTTGTATGGGCTGCCAAGACTGAAAATTAAAACATGAAAAAGAAAAGAGCAAATGAGCATCGGGGCGGGCGATTAACCCCAGGAAGCAAGCTGTCCAATTGATTAGACTTTCCTGGAATTCCACCTGGATCCTCTCCTTGATTTCACTTCAGAGCTTACTCTTCTACCGCCTGTCCTCAAGGATCAAGCTGGGTGAAATAAGTCCAAAATGACATTTAAGAAAGTGCTGATAGGTGGTATCTCTCTGCCATGGAGCGAGAACGTGCCGATTGCCATGTGCCACGATGATCACGCTCAAGGTTAAATGAAGGGAAAGGGGGAAGAGCAAAAAGGGCAGGGAAACAAGTATGATCAGACCCGTTCATAAAAGGTACTTTGTTTGGTATTTAAAAGAGCAATTCCCACTCCCCAAACTCGACTATCTATAGAATGAGACAGCAGCATAGTAACTTGATGAAACAAAAATATTGATTGGGTTTCCAACACTCCAGAGTCTGCTGCCTGCATGGAGACAGTTCCTATCAACAAACAAGGAGACTTTTCTGGAACTCTGGGTGAAGGGAAGTGCTTTTTCTTGAAAGGTTATTGAGATAATTGGCTGGTTATTTTTAGAACGGTGGAAGGTAGAGGGGGTATTCCTCTCCCTCACCTCCCTGTGGTCAGAGAATTGCTTGTTGAATCTTTGCGTTCTTTTGCCCAAGAATTTGTGGCTGGCCCCATGGCTTGAATGAACAGCTTGCAGTTGCCAACTGGTAGCCAGACACTGTAGCAGACAGAACCAATTAGTCAAGTCCCTCATGTGATGGTTGGGCTCTTTGGGTGGTCCTCCCCATTCCCACAGTTAACTCACCAAGCAGGACCTTAAGAGAGTGGGAAAGGGGCCCAGAACCAATGGACTCCTGTGTTGGGTGAATTGATGGAGGGTGAGCTTGGAATTCTAAGAGCTTTACTTTTAGGCTAAAGGTAGACACTCCTCCTTTTATAACACTTGCCTGATTGCCAATTTTCTAAACTGTTTTTGTGGCTGGATTAGAATGGCAAAGGTAAATGGAGAGTTAGAGTTATTCAACCAGTATCTGACTATGCTTGTGGATTTGGTCAATCATGGGTCATGTCACCTAAAATAGAACCAAAGGAAGGGGGTTGACATCAGCTCTGAGCCCTGGGAAGGGGTTAAGCAGAGATGTACTAAATGCTATAAATAATGGAGAGATGGCCATCAGTCCAAGAAGAAGTTGTATTCCAATTTAAGGGCCAAGGGCAAAAAAGACCCCCTCTAAGACTTCCATAAGGATTTTTTTTTGCTGAGGCAATTGGGGTTAAGTTACTTGGCCAGGGTCACACAGCTAGAAAGTGTTAAGTGTCTGATTTCAACAGATTTCAATAGAAGTCAGGTCCTCCTGATTTCAGGGTCAACACTATATCCATTACACTATCTAGCTGCCCCCATAAGCATTTGCTGTATTCCAAGGACTGGGCTACGTGCAAAGCATGCAAAAACAAGCAATGCTGTCCTGAAGCATGGATCTAGAGAAACAATACACCTGTGTATCAGAATAGACAAAATAGACCCAAGGTGATGGAGAGATGTTTTGGAGATAATCTTGATTAGTGATAATAAGAATCAATAAGATTTCTTAAGTCTCTAATATGGGCCTGTCACAATAGCTAAGTCCAGAGAGGAAAACAATCTCATCTGAAAAGGAGTTTCCATTCTAATTCTAACGAAGGAGACAAGAAGACACAATGGAACCAATATCAGAAGTAGACACAGGTGCAATTAGTGTTAATACAGGCTTTAGTTTGGGGCATTGTAACTTGCTAGGAATTGAGAGATATTATTGTCATGATAGAAAGTTCTGATAACAGGCTAGGAATATTGAGTAACAAAAATCAATGCATGACCAGCTCTGTCAAGAAGAGATTTTAAAAATCAGTTAGTAGGCCTTTATTAAGCATTTATTATATGAAAGGCACTATGCTAGGCACTGGAGGTATAAATATATAAAGAAACATTCTCCTGTACTCTATTTTTTTAATGATTCTTATTTTATACATGTGAAAATATGTTAAATCCAATATATGTAAGTATATTTATACAAAATTATCTTGCTGTGCAAGAAGAATCAGATCAAAAAGGAAAGAAAATGAATAAGAAAACAAAATGCAAGCGAACAACAACCAAAAGAGTGAGAATGTTATGTTGTGATGCACATTCACTTCCCATAGTCCTCTCTGTGGCTGCAGATGGCTCTCTCCATCACAAGAGCATTGGAACTGGCCTGAATCATCTCCTTGTTGAAGACAGCCACGTCCATCAGAATTGAACATGGTATAATCTTGCTGTTGCTGTGTACAAGGATCTCCTGGTTCTGCTCACTTCACTCAGCATTAGTTCATGTAAGTCTCTCCAGCCCACTCTAAAATAATCCTGCTGATCGTTTCTTATAGAACAATAATATTCCATAGCATTCAGATACCATGATTTATTCATCCATTCCCCAACTGGTGGAAATCCACTCAGTTTCCAGTTTCTTGCCACTACAAACATTTTCTGCACTCTACTTTGAAGCCTCATCATGGAAATGTCCTTAAGATTATGAATTTCAGTAGTGAAGTCTCTAACAACTTCTACCATGTGGGAAAACCGTCAGGTACAGACCCAGAAATAGACAGTGTCTGCTTTCTGATAAATAACCATAAAACGGTTTTTAAGCACTTAATATATGCCAGGCTAAGCTGAGCACTAGAGTTACAAACAAAAGCAAGCAAAATATCCCTTGTCCTCAAGAAGCTTCTATTCTGATGTGGATAGGGAACCCAGGAAGTGGATCGCATCCATAAAAGACAGTGTGATTTGTAAATAGCCAGGAAGAAATGGGGAGGGCTGGTTTCAGTCAAGATGAGATCAAAGCTCACGGGTTAGCACCCAGGATCGGAGAGGAATGGCGAGGATGGCTAGAGGATGGATGGCCTAAATTGGAAGTGCCCAGGAAGCACTTGGAAGCCGTTTCATCATCATTAGTTCTATAAGCTGTAGTCTCAACTGAAAATACATGGTTGTAGATTTTCATTACAAACAATTCTCAGTTTTATCCATCAGTTGAGGAGAATATAGGGATCAGGACCAGATCTGTAGTTTCCTTGCTATAGAGAACTCCCAAGGTGAGGAAGCCCCACTCCCAATGCAGTACAGTGCACACAGTTCTCTGTCTTAGAGTCCTAGCTCTCTTGAGGAGACTGGCGAACCATCTGGACCTCTTCTCAGAATAATGTTTTGTAAATGCATAAAATAAAAATGTTAGATTCTAAAGGAAACTAATTATAATGAAATATAGTTATCAAAATATTATACTTTTTTAAAACACTGGACCCCAATCTGTTAAAGAGTTACCCAAATTACTAAAGGTTGAATAAATTGTTTAGATCACCTAAAAACATTAAGTATAGGACAGCTAAATTGTTCTTTGTCTAATGAGCAATGAGCATAAGCAGAGGAACCAAACTACATCCATATTAATAATCTTGCCACAAAAGGAAATAGAAAAAAAAAAAAGAACCACTAAATGGAAGGATGATTTATAAGTTTCCATAAAGAAACAAATAACAGTCTTGGTGTAGCTAATTTCCTCCGTAACCAAAGAAATATCGCTTCATGAAACACTTAGTCACCTTGTAGCATTCATGATGAATGTAAGCAAGGCTGTAACTAAGACTTGATGGCCAAGGCTTTGCCTCAGGCTGATGAAATTCAGAGGGTGCTCATAGTGCTTGCAGTCCTACAACAGGTAAAAAAAATAAAATAAAATAAATGAGCTTGGGATTGAATTAGCAGCAATCATCAGTTAAAAGTAAAAGTTATTAGATGGTACTTACATATTTTTCAGTGATTGTAACCCAATTTAACTCACTCTATCTTGAACCTCCCCATTCCCAGCATCATTTTTCTTAGCATCCTTTGTATTCCCATAAAACTTAGGATCCTAAAGTCTGATATATCCCCACAGACACCAAATGTTGACTCTAGGTATATTTTATGGTGCTTTCCTCCAGGCATGCTATCAAGGAAGGGGAGGGAGGGAGGTAAAGAGAGAGAGAGGGAGGAAAGAGAGGGAGAGAGAGAGGGAGGGAGGGAGGAAGAGAGAGAGAGAGAGAGAGACAGAGAGAGAGAGAGACAGAGAGAGAGAGAGACAGAGACAGAGGGAGGGGAGGGGAGGGGAGGGGAGGGGAGGGGAGGGGAGGGGAGGGGAGGGGAGGGGAGGGGAGGGGAGGGGAAGGGGAGGGGAGGGGAGGGGAGGGAAGGGGAGGGAAGGGAAGGGAAGGGAAGGGGAGGGAAGGGAAGGGAAGGGAAGGGAAGGGGAGGGGAGGGGAGGGGAGGGAAGGGAAGGGAAGGGAAGGGAAGGGAAGGGAAGGGGAGGGGAGGGGAGGGAAGGGGAGGGGAGGGGAGGGGAGGGGAGGGGAGGGAAGGGAAGGGGAGGGAAGGGAAGGAAGGGAAGGGAAGGGAAGGGAAGGGAAGGGAAGGGAAGGGAAGGGAAGGGAAGGGAAGGGAAGGGAAGGGAAGGGAAGGGAAGGAAGGGAAGGGAAGGGAAGGGAAGGGAAGGGAAGGGAAGGGAAGGGAAGGGAAGGGAAGGGAAGGAAGGGAAGGGAAGGGAAGGGAAGGGAAGGGAAGGGAAGGGAAGGGAAGGGAAGGGAAGGGAAGGGAAGGGAAGGGAAGGGAAGGGAAGGGAAGGGAAGGGAAGGGAAGGGAAGGAAGGGAAGGGAAGGGAAGGGAAGGGAAGGGAAGGGAAGGGAAGGGAAGGGAAGGGAAGGGAAGGGAAGGGAAGGGAAGGGAAGGGAAGGGAAGGGAAGGGAAGGGAAGGGAAGGGAAGGGAAGGGAAGGGAAGGGAAGGGAAGGGAAGGGAAGGGAAGGGAAGGGAAGGGAAGGGAAGGGAAGGGAAGGGAAGGGAAGGGAAGGAAGGGAAGGGAAGGGAAGGGAAGGAAGGGAAGGGAAGGGAAGGGAAGGGAAGGGAAGGGAAGGGAGGAGGGAAGGGGAGAAAAAAAGACAGAGACAGAGAGAAAAAGAGACAGAGAGGCAGAGAGAAAGAGAGACAGAGAGAACTGCCAAGATGCTAGAATAAATGCAAGGAAGTAGAATAATCTCTGTCCTCAAGAAGCATCCATTCTAATGGAGAAAATTACAAACAAAGGGTCTGTGGAAGCAGGAGTGATGACAGTCAACATAGAGTTTGTCCAAGAAGTAGAATGCAAGACAAGACAGAAGGCCACCTTCCAGCGACCAGGAAAGGAACCCAAGGTTCCAAAAGTAGAGAGATTAGGATGATGGATAGAGAGAAAGCCTCATGGCATGGAGAGGATCAGAAAGTGAAAGATAAATCCTGTTCATGTGCTGACATCTACTGAAGAAGATAAAGGAGAGAAATTCCCCCAGAGAATTGAATGTTTTTGCTGTTGTTGATTGTATTTGATTTTAAACTACCTTATAAATGCGTATGATCCTGAAGATGGTCTAGACGGAACAGAATAGCAGTGACATTGAGGCTCCACAACATCTTGCATGAGTATCTTAGAACAATGCTCTAGTTTCTGAGATGAAATATCTACTGATTGAAAAGCCTAGGATGCATGCAATAGAGATGCTTTTTAAAAAATGGTTCCAGGTGCCCACTTTTTCCACCACTGAGCTTAGTTTCTGGCACATTGGAGAGGCTCCAGATGTCTGTGACCTGACTTGGCCTCAGTCAGGAGATGGGCCCCTTCTATATGAGGGCACCAAGGATCAAAAATCAGTAACCATGTCTTTAGGCTGCTACTGAATTCTTTCCCAAAATACAAGGGTCAGAGGGGAAGAGCCAGCTTAGCAGCTGGAAACTTTTTTTTCAAACTAGGACAGATGATTCAAAATGTACAGTGAATACAGCTAAGGAGAGAAGGAGCAATAGTGGAAACTCTGAGACCCCCAAAGTTGCTGATGGGGAGGTGACCTTTAGGGTAGAGATAAGACAGAACTGAGTCAGAATGAAGTCCATCTGAGGTACAACCACTCTGGGGAGAGAAAAATGCCCCCTGGTAGTTTACTACTTTAATTATTCTGGATATTCTGGTGCTAAACTGAGTTATTTCCATGCTAAGCATCAGGTCTGGCACACAGTAAGTGCTCTATTGTCAAAATCACCATCATCATTAATAATATTTATTTATTGAATGAATCAGCTAGCAAACCACAAAAGCATTGTACAGTCCAAATGGCATAAATCTATACCAAAGCTGACTCTTCAGAAGCAACCTCCTCCCCTCCCCTCACCTGCATCCTAAACAACAACAACAACAAGAAGGAAGAATGAAAAGGAGGAGGAAGAAGAGAGGGAAGAGAAAGAAAAGGAGGAAAAAGAAGGATGAAGAAAAGAAAGAATTAAAGAACAAAAGAAAGAAATAAGAGGAGTAGAAGAAGAAGAAGAAGAAAAAGAAGAAGAAGAAGAAGAAGAAGAAAGAAGAAAGAAGGAAGAAGAAGGAAAAAGAAGGAAGAAGAAGAAGAAGAAGGAAGAAGAAGAAGAAGAAAAAGAAAAAGAAGAAGAAGAAGAAGAAAAAGAAGAAGAATTTACATGATGCTTTAAGGTTTGCAAAATGCAGACAATAATATAGAATGTCCAAATATCCAACTTAGATCTTAAGTGAAGATTTCTTGATGTAGCTAGTCCAAAAGCAGAAGCTACACTTTCATGGCTTAGAGGGCCTAATAATCATAGTTGAGCCTTTACTTCATGCGTTTGCTTTCCTATAAATAACAGGGGGAAAGCCCAGTGACAGAGATCAAGAGACTAGATCTAAATGACTTTCAGTGGTGATATACATATATATGTATATATATATATACACATGAATAAAAACATTCATGATAAATTGGAAGTGGAAAGAATAAGTATTTGTATTATCTACTGTGTGCTCTCTACAAGACACTTTTAACAAATGTTATCTAATTTGATTCTTACAACAATCCTGTTATGTGAGTGTTATTATTATCCCCATTTTACAGTTGAGAAAACTGAAGCAAACAAGAGTCATGACTTGCTCGGGATCCTACAGCTACTAAGTGTCTGATGCCAGATTTTAACTCAAGTTTTCTTGATTTCAGATGTATTATTCTAATTACTGCATCACTAGATACAAGGAAGAAAGGAAAGAAGGAAGGAAGGAAGGAAGGAAGGAAGGAAGGAAGGAAGGAAGGAAGGAAGGAAGGAAGGAAGGAAGGAAGGAAGGAAGGAAGGAAGGAAGGAAGGAAGGAAGGAAGGAAGGAAGGAAGGAAGGGAAGGAGAGAGGGAGGAAAAAATAAAGAAATTCTGATAATATTTCCTTTCTCCCTTCATTTGTTTATTGTGTTAGTAAGTTAGTTGGGTGGTGAATTTAAATCAGAACTGCCTCCTATGAAAACAGGTACAGATGCAGATTTTATGTCTGATCTCTGCAATCAACACAGATTTCCTTTTTTTAAAGAGAAGAAGCCCCAGAGGAAAAGAAAAGAAAATTAAAAAAGAAGACAAGTCACCTACTGATTTCTTTATTGAGAAACTGAAAATTGTGTAATGCAGACAAACAGCAAGTAAAGGGAGAAGGCAAGAGGAGCAGGTTTCATCAAGTTTATAAACATTTCAAGACTTGTTGCTGTGTTCTAAGTGAGGAAATCTTCAGTTATAAGGTTGTTCAGTGCCAAAATTAGTGTCAAATTGAGCACCAGATTTGATAAGACTTTTTAATATTGCTCTAGGCGATGTACAGTAGAATGGTACAGAAGCAAGCTGAGAATGGAGTAGCTCAGTCTATCTAAATGCTTAGCATTTAGGCAATCAGTGATTTCAAGGTGGGTAGATAGGATAGCAAAGTAGCTAACACGCAAGAGTAGCTAACTTCTAGGGGTTCTTAATACAATACTGTTGATTTGTTGACAACCTATCACTGACAACTGACAGGTGTGCAAATATGAAGTAAGGATTTTGTTTTCTGTGGGGTTTTCCATTTAAAAAAAAATTTTGATAGTGATAACGTGGTGTTGTGGATACAGAGCAGTCCTTGGAGACAGAAAAGCATGGATAAAGAAAATCCATTTCTATTCATGCTCTCCATTTAACTCTGGACAAATCCCTGAGATACTAAATTTCAAAGACACTGAAGTAGTAGGATAGAAGGAATTTGCTCATCTGGGAGTTCCCTATATAAATAAAATCATAGAAATCCCTTTCTATTGTTATCTTTTGAGATTACTTTATATCACTATCATGTCTCCATTGACTTTTCATCCCCATTGAACCCTCTATCTTAATAGTCAAGCTAAACCATTACACAAACCAAAAAAAGTCTGATAACACACACTATATTCTCACTCCTAGTCCTCTATTTCTTTTTAACCATGAAAAAGAATGAGTTCTGTATAAATTATTTTTAAAACTAGAATTGTTCATTGAAATTAATCTGAATTTAGCTGCCTTTTCACATTATTTTCATTTTTGTCCACTCTTTGTTCCGCTTTCTTCACTGCATCAGTTCATAGAAGTCTTCCCACATTTCTCTGAAATTGTCCTTTTCATCATTTCTTACAGAAATAATAATATTCCATCACATTCATTTACTACAATTTAAGTTCCTTAAAAGTAGGGATTGTTTCATTGTTTTCATGATTGTTTCCAGTCCCTGGGCACATATAGGAGCTTAACAAACATTTGCTGACTAAGTGATTAATTAATTCATTTTGTTTCTAAATTTTGGCTACCATGATTTATTGATATGAATATTTCATGGTCTATAGAATCTTTCCTTGTATCCCTGATCTCCTTGAGCAAATACAGCTTGTAGGGAAATAGGTGCATCAAAGAATGTGAATGGTTTTAAAGGATCCCATTCAATATGAAACTATTCTCCTTTAGACCAACGCGTTAGCTACTTAGGTTCTCCATGCTCCAAACTTAATACATTACAAGCTGATCAAAGTACTCTTCATACCCAAGAACATGGCAAGAATTAAGTTGATCTTTTAGGAGAGCAGGATTATCTTGTATATTTGCAATCTGTGGCTTGGTTCAGGAAATATTCCTGCCATAAAGAGATAATGAGATTATATCTTCTATTCTAAATTTAAATTTTCCCTTAGGTGATTTTTCGAATGTTGATGAGAGCTATCTAGTTCAACTTGTATGTCAAGCTTTAATCCCATCTTTCAACCAAATCTTACTACACCAACAAACAATCTACCAAATTCAATGTACAGAGGCCCCTAATTTTGCATGGCAAAGATAAATATGACTAAGAATATGTCTGATACAATTTTGCATTTTCCACACTACTCGGGACATAGTACATATGCTGTTAAAATTGATTGATTGAATATTTCAGCCACTTACTAGATGGGTGACTGAGGTCATTGATGCTGGGGTTGAACTCAACATTTATGATCTTTTCCAATAATAAATTTTTGAATCCTATGAAATGGGATCTCCACTGAAATGTTGTTTTCTAGAAGAAATTCTATCTCATACTTTTCCAGATGCCTTCAATCACCTTCTTTTAGGTTAAATTTAGGACTGAAAATTTAAATTTAGGTTAAATTTAGGACTGAAAAAGTACATTATTAAAGCGGAAACATTAAAGTCAGTAGAACTATTTTCTGATCTCACCTCTTTCTTTGTGACCATAATTATAGGTCCCTAGATCTAGAGCTCAAAAAGATTTCAAAGGTCATGTAGTCCAAGTTTCGTTTTTGTCTGGTTGTTTTATTTTTTTTTAAACAGATGAGGAAACTATATCATCCAAAATTAAAATGAGTTGTCCAAAATCATATAGGGAGTAAAAGTAGGAGCCAAGTTTCCAACCTAAGTCTTCTGACTCCAAATTCATCATCCTTTCCTCAACATCACCATGCCTCTCCTCGACATTCTTGAAGCCTCGGATCCTTTGGAATCTAAGCTCTGAGAGTGTTAGAATTTGAGGTCATTGAGTCCAATTCTCCTGTTGGAGAGCTGAAGAAACTGAGACCCAGAGAAGATGATTTGACTAGTTATACAACCAGTTATGAGAGGGCTAACTCTTTCAACTAAGTATTCCTTGTCAGCTTTCCCATTTGCAAAAAAGGAGTGACCCTTTTCACTGAAAAATGGGGAGAGGGACAAGAGATATGAAACATTTGGAACAGAGCAAGGAAAAAAAACCCCTTTAGGTGTTTCAGTTGGCTCTGTCTCTGCTCCACTTGGGGAAGCTTCCTCCAGTCATTTTGAAGTTTCCCATGTGGGTAGCTGGCATCCAGCTATAAACTGTTGGTAGCAACCTAAGTAACTGGAACCACAGGGCTATTTGTGCCAACTCCAAGTTCCTGCCATCTCTTCGCCTGTATCAATAACAGCGCCACAAACATTCCTGGTGCCCATGGCAATGACAGTCCCAGTAACATCTGCTCTTTCTCTCTGTCTGCCAAGCACCCGAGACAGTTGTATACATCACCCCCCACCAAAGCCTGGGCAAAGAAATGAGTGTCTAGGCTCCCGAGGGGATAAACAGAAAGGGCAGATTAGCAGCCAACACCAAGAGAAACAATGAAGGATGCTGGTCCCTGCCAAAACCAAGGCTGCTTGTTCAGACAAAGCCTGTCTCCTGGGCACAACTGAGAAATGCTAACCCACTGTTAAGGTGGAGGAGGTGGTGGAGGAGGTGAGAGGAGGTGAGCTGCTTCCCATGGGGCAAACGGGGCAAATTTCACACTAGAGAGTTAGTGTAGATGTTGAGAATTCATTTAGAGGCACATCTTTACAAATGGAACGGACATTGTCCCCTTTCTTTCCCTTTCATCATTAACGTGCTCCATATGAAAAGGGCCATTGGAGATAATCTTTAGCTAAAATTAATTTGATACTTAGCATCACAGGAACTCATTAAAAAGGAAAAAAATGAATTTTTATAACTAATATTCCAACATGTTTTTCTTTTATTATCTAGATTACTTAATGAAATTTAATTTGATTATTTAAGTATTAATATCTGTTAATTTGCTGTATCTATAGCAAGCATGGAGGCTAATAAGAGTAATTCAGTTGTAACATTTTTAAAAACACTGTGACTGAGCAGTGAAGATGGAACCTCATAGAGGACTTTTATTT
Organism: Sminthopsis crassicaudata; assembly: GCF_048593235.1. Lineage (NCBI taxonomy): Eukaryota > Metazoa > Chordata > Mammalia > Dasyuromorphia > Dasyuridae > Sminthopsis > Sminthopsis crassicaudata. Next base: position 728,204,317 of record NC_133617.1, read on the forward strand.
AAAGGAATACTATCTGATCTAAATGACAAAGCTATCAAAGGTATTTTCAAGACACTATTGAGAATATCAGGAATTATAAAGTAATAACTATAAGTCATGCAGAGAGAAAATAAAACATTATCTGTTTTCTGCAAATTATCAAATAATAGAGATGATTTTAAAAGTCCTAAAATAGGGCTTTCAGGAAGTGGAATTAGATTATAGAATCTATCACAAAAGAGGAAAAAGTTTGAAATGATATTAATTAAGAAGAGAGTATCTGGAGAAAGAGAATTAACTAATTAGAATTCTAATTAAAATTAACTTGGAATAAAATGCTATTGGAAACAAGAAACATTTACAAATGTTAATAGAATAGATTAGAATGCATTGCAGAGTATAATATAACATCACGCTGGATTCATAAACTTAAAATACGATTTTTCTCATAAAATGAACAATGTCCCTCTCTGAGGGGTAAACAGGAAATTGGGGTCTGAAATGTTACTGAAGCTTTTCATCACTTAAAAGTACCTGAGGTTAGGTTCTTAAAGAGTCTAAAAATATTAAATACAAATTATTAAAATGGTGGTGCTGGAATCATTTGGTAAATTGCAAAGATTAGAATTTGGTGAAAGTTTAAAAAACCATCTGAATTGATAATTAGTCAGGGTCAAAGATTTATAGTAAAAGGAACAATGAAGAAACAGATGCTATTACTTTGGACAAAGTATGGCAGAGATGGTATGTCTTCAAGGGATTTTTGATGTTTGAAGCAAAGGATTATTTAAAAAATTCTTTTAGTCACTGAGCAATGACTGATAAACATTTTTACAGACTATAAAAAGAAACTAGAAAAATATTTTACAAAATTGCAGTTATGTTGAATTTTAATAGGAAACATTAATATTTTAAAATTTTAAATAACCTTTCAAATGTTATTTTTTTAAGCTTATAGTATTTATATTTCTAAAGTTTAAAATTTGGGGACTACAAATAAAATTGTATATGTAAAATACATATTTAGTTGCCTATTTTCTAGTATATAATGTATAATGATTATCACAAATAATGGGGTTTTTTTTGCTTATATTTGTATTGGAATGAGAAAGATTAGATTTATCTGACAGAAAAATGCTTATCTTTGACTTTTTGATAGTTATGTGTTGTAGCACACCCCTCCTATCTTGAATTTGTAATGTATAGAGTAAAGCAAATACTCAGGGAGGGAAGGATGTAAGTATGTTGTCCTTTTAAGGCCAGAATAGGTTAGTGAAAAAAAAGGCAGAAAAAAGAATTTTGATATAAAGGGTGATGATTTATATCAACTCCCAAGGGCTCTAAGATGTCTGTCTTGGATGAACATTTTATACCTAAAAGGCGTAGGAAAAGAACTTTGTTTAAATAAACACTACTAATATGTCTATGAAAAGACATAGTTTTCAGATGGGACTTGAACCATATTATTCAAAAAATGAACTTTGTTATAAATACAGAGATTTAAATAACCTTGCAAACAATGTAGAATGATGCCTTATTATATGGGGGGCAATATTTTAAAATGGCAAAGGAAGTACTTTCCTTTATCACTGAAGAAACAGAAATGGAAAGAAACATAGCTTTGAAAAACTAAAGGAACTAGAGGTCTTTATTATAGATTTAAAGTTATAGGGAATTATCATACAATAGTTCATTTGCATGTAACTGTTTTATAGCCAAAGTGGGTGAACTTTAAAAAATGAGAAATCTTATAAACATTTGGATCATGAAGTACGACTTTAAAGAAACTATCAATTTCATAAGGAAGAGTTTGGGACTTGATAATAATAATAATAATAATAATAATAATAATAGTTACCATTTATATAGTGCTTACCACATGCCAGTCTCTTTACAATTATCTCAAATGATCCTCACAATAACGGCAGGTGCTTTCATCCCCATTTTACAAATGAGGCAATTAGAGGCTGCTTAGCTTGCCCAAGTTTACACAGCTAGTAAATGTCTGAGGTTGGATTTGAACTCTGGTACTCCTCATTCTATGTCCAGTGTGTTCCCTGCCCAACTTTTAAGTGAAAGATGAATACTGAGTCAGAAGGCTTTTATTTAAGCCATTAAAAGAATAGGAACCAGGAAAAAGTATCCAGAAGAATATGATATAATTACCTGAATTAGTATCCTGAAGAGAGGGAGGAAGGCAAGGAAGGATGAAAAATTAATCTGTTGGAAGTATGGAAGCTAAATCTTGCCCCTAAAAACTCAGCTAAGTGACTCCATTGGCTCAGAACTGCTTATTGCCCTTTGATACCTCCTTTGATATCTTAAGGGCCTGTGATGGCCTTCTTGCACTTCTGGTTTGAGCAAGAAATGTAGCGGTAACTTGTTGGCTGACTCCCTAGCATCTCTCAGATTAGATAAAGCAGTACCTGGATGAGTTAATAACTCACTAGTTGAGCTCCACCAAGCCACTTCTCTGGCTTAATGGAGATTGCTACTGATAGTTAGATACTTTCTGAACATCCTTTGAAGAATGAGTGAAAGCTGAAAGAGGTGCTAAAGCCAAGTCGAGAGGAGAAAATTCCCCAATTGTAAAGAACAATAAGGCCCAGGAGACATCCAATGAGCAAAGAAAGTTTCTTCCAGTTCAGTCCACATGGACCAGCCCAGAGTCACAAATTATCCTCAACACATGGGTTTTCTTCCTCTTGTGCCTTCCTGCCAGGTTTCTTCTACATATAAAAATATTCTTCCTCGCAAATATTGAGTTCATTGGTGTGAGAGTATGACCCAAATTCATGGGTGGATTATATTTTCATTATTTATGCATTTTCTCTATTATTTTGTTATTTAGCCATTTCAGCTGTACCCAACTCTTCATGGCTTCATGGACTATAGTGTCCATGGGGCTAGCAAAGGCATTACAGTGGTTTGCCATTTCCTTCTCCAATGGATTAAAGCCAACGGAGATGATTAAGTTATTGCCCAGATTCACACAGCCAGTGTCTGAGGCCTGATTTGAACTTCTGACTGTAGGTCCAGTAACTAATCCCTGAGCTATCTAGCTGCCTCCTTTATTATATTAGTGTTTATGATATTATTTCATTTCCATCTTTAAGTAAATGGTTAGTACTTAAGATTTAAGTGTCTTTCTTATGAGTGACTGCTTGCTTAACTATCATCTAGCAATCCTACAGTTTCACTGGTGTTTGTTTTTTTTTGTTTTTGAAGGGGACCCCTGTGATGTCTTGACTTGGAGTTAAACGAGGCAGAATTGCACAAGATCATCAGCTTCACTCTCTCTTCCAGAAATGCAACGAGACAAAATCTGCCCAAGCTCGAAGCACTCCATAGCACCATTTCAGTCACCTTTACACCATGGGAATAAATTGTTCTCATCTGCTCATTCTGCTGGGGGAAGCCTTCACATCCTGGGGCAGACATCCCCCACCTCATGGACGGTTTTGAGACCTGTCTGCCAATCACCCTCACCCCGGTTTAGCAGTCTGCCAAAAATGGTTTCACCAGGTACAGTTGGCCCACATGCTGCAGCTTCTGGGAGCCACAGGTGACAATTGGGGGGCTTAAGCGTATTGTTAAATGATTGATTGCCTGAATGGGATAGTTGTTGGCGGAGGCTGAGGCGCTCACATGCTAGCTAGGACTGTATTTCTCTTCAAAAGGGGACTTAAGACTCTGAGAACGCTTGAGTGTGACTGTGCAGTGGCAGTCTATCTATCTCTAGAGAATGAAGACCAGCCAGGGGCAGAACAGATTGAAGAGATTAAGAGACTGATTAGGTGTCTACACACTCTGTGCAAAGGATAATAGATATCGGATGACGTGGTAGGAATCCATGTCTAGGGAAACATCCACACCCTCCCCACATTCCCATTACAGAGGTCACCTATTTGTGCAGCTGCATGACCTTCAGCGAGACCTTCAGAAAGAATGGGCCCTGGTATTAGCCTTTCCTCAGCCGCAGCTGCTAAAATCAATTTTATGGAAGAGGAAATGGACATTTTTTTAAAAAAACATGCTCTTCTTTGATTAGAGGTCATTGTTTTAAATTCATGAGTTATTTGGTCTGGGTTCGTGTAATGATTCACAAGAATAAGGGCTCAGTGGTTTAAATCATATATTCTAAAGTAGGGTAGTAGCCAAGAGAAAAGGAAGACCAGGTGGTAGAGCATGAGCAAGTCCTCTCCAGGAGGTGGGATTTCAAGACTAGCTTCAGCTGGCTCCATTGCCCAGTCATCATTTTCACCATCACCATAATCATCATTACTCTAAGGTTTAATCTCTGACTCTCTCCCTCTCTCCCTTTCCTTCTTTCCCTCCTTCCTCTCTTTCTTTCTTTCTCTCTCTCTTTTTATCTATCTATATATGCACACACACATATATACATACACATATACATACATATATGTGTATGTGTATATGTGCATCCGTATATGTATACATGTATAAATATATGCAATGGATATATACATGTGCATATTTACATATCATGCATATATATAAGCCTCAAAAGATCAGACTCCTATGTATTTATATGTCTATAATATGTATCCACATACATATATGTATACATATATACATGCATTATGTATAATTGTCACATATACATAGAATGGTCACATTGTCAGTAAATACATAATAAATTGTGTGTAAAAAGTGCTTTATAAATTTTAAAGCACTAGATGTCAGTTTTATTAGTTAATGTTTTCTTGCTCTTTAACCTTTTCAAATGCTTTTCCATCTGCTCTCTCATTTGATCCATGCAATTATCTCCTGTGGTAGGAAAATTGAGTATAGTTATTGTTTTGCAGAGGAAGACACTTGAAGCACAATCTATATAAAGTTATATTATAAAGTTCTCTGTGATCTATGTTATGCTACAGAGTTCAGTTACTCTTCAGGATTCATTGGCAAGCCTACAAATCAAAGCTTAATGTATTGTTTTGATAATTGTCCAGACTTAAGAAAATGATGGTGAAAATATTAATAATGCAGATAAAAATTTTAAAATATATTTACTGTACTGTTTTTTTTCAGAGAGTTGGCTGTTAAATACTTATAATAAAGCATATAATCCAAAACTATTATCTGTGATTAAATGACTAGACTTTTAGGATTTTATAGGGTAATCTTTCCTGATAGATTTTGATTTTGTACTAAGCTGATATAGGTTCAGTCAAACGGAGGATTCTAAAAGCTACACCCAGATTCAAAGTATACTTCTGTCAGTTAACACAATTCATGAGACCCCACCAGTGTCTCTCTTTTACCAGATCAAATCATAGGACAACTTAATTCAAAGCAAAAAGCATTGAATAAAACAGCATAGCAAAGAAATCTACTTCATATGCACGCTTTCCTAAAAATTCTCATATTAAAAAAGAACACATGAGAAATATATAGAAAGAGGAGACTAAGAGCAAAATAGCCAGGGAAACTCATAGTTATATGGCTGGCTCCCAGCTGGAACTTCTTCTGGCTGCTTTTTCATGATGGCACCTGCTGGTATGGTGATGTAAACATCTAGTCTTATTTTCTTCTCTTTCTTCTTAATTACTTCCTGATTTCTCTGTTTAGGTACTGGTACCATCAATTTAATCCAATTCAACAAATGTTTATTAATTAACTTTTACATCAAAGGCATTGTGCTTGGATGGGGTGGGGAGAGATAGAGAAATAGAGAATTTCAGATGAAAGAGAAATGGCCCTCTGGGAATTTATGTTCCATTGCCAATTCTTTGCCCAGCTACTGCCATATACTGGCTCTCTGCTGACTTTTAGCTACTATATAATCTCTGTCCTGCAAGGAAGTGGTTACAGATCTTATTATTTTTCTCCTATACAAAAGACCTGAAATGGCCCGGAGAGTAAGTCAAACTCACAATCTCCATAATTAGGAAAAAAGCTTAAGTTAAGTGTATTACTTAGTCTCCTTCCTTTGTTTCTACCTACACTTCCAAGTCTTTCTGCATCTTGGGGAAGACAGAAAAAATTGTGATGCTCTAGGTCTAGCATTGAGTTCACAAAAATAATCTTAGAATTTCATTTAGTTAGGCAACAGGATAGGGTCAAAGTGGATCTGGTAACCTTTGTCCTACATTTTTGCAGGTACCAAATTCTACATACATTAATATTTCATCAATGTAGCTAACTTGTCTTTTGATCTGATATCTATATTTAAAATGACTTGCCATATTTCAAAAAGATCTGTAGTTTTATTGTAATTAGAGTAGTCTTATAAAATGTTCTAGTTCCAATATCTAGAGTCTACAGGTTCCTAAGTCTGGCTCCAAATGAATAAATGAATGAAAGAGCAAGCCAATGATTTCATGAATGAATAGAAAATCAACTATTATTTGATACTATGTGCCAAGCACTATTCTAAATACTGGGAGTATAAAAACAAAAGGAAAGACATTGCTTATATTAATGGAGCTACATTCTAATGGGGGTACACAAAAAGAATATTTTGATTTGGAAAGTTATAGAAATGGTAAGTTGCCCAGAGAAGTTCATCATTTCTTTTATGATGGCACACTTGTCCAAGTTCTGGACAACAGATAATGCTCTTGAGCTTAACCAGAATGAAACAAAGGTGTGCTTGCTCCCATAATTTTTAGCATGATGTTTTCAGCTATATTGAAAACAAACATGGAATCAAAGCCAGCTACAAAACTAATGGTAAATTCTTCAACTTGAAAAGCTAAAACTGACGTGGAGAGAGAGTTGGTGCATAAAATTGTGCATTCAATGCAACCTCTGAAGCTGAGATTCAGTAAAGTGCCATTGCATCATGACAATATTGACTTAATTATTCCTGTAGAACTAGAAAGTGAAAAGAGGAGCAAGATATGGCTCCTGGTGTACATAGCAAAGGTGGCTAGCCAGAAGAAGGTAAGAGAACAAAGTGAATCATGCTTGAAAAAGTCTAATAAAATGCTGCAAAGGACTCCTTATCTGGAACTCAAGGTAGGAGCTCAGAAGCTGACAGAATTAAGTCCTCTAGGGCAAAGTTTCTTAAATTGTTGGTCACTTAACTGAATGTTGAGGGATTGAGAAAAATTTGACAACAGTAAAAGGTTTCCAAACACACAGACCAAAAATTAATTCAAAATCAAATGTGTATTGAATTCCAGGTGTTTATGGCAGCACTTGCCCATATTGCATCCTGCAACTTCACTACAACCTTGGTTCTCAAATATTCTGCCAAGATTTAATTATTTATGTAAAAATAAAAAAGTACATTTATCTCATTCCAGTAAGCAAATTTGATCTCATCTTTAATAAATGTTAAAATTATATGTATGTCAAAGAAGTATTTAAAATACATTTCTTCATTATTTATTATTAGGAAATGTTTGATTTGTATACCTATTTTATATACCTGGGATCACATAATACTTTATCCTGGGGAGGGGGGGAAGGAAGAGGAAAAGGGAAGGGTTACAAGTAGAAAAAGTTTAAGAAATTCTGCTCTAGAACAGAGATGTCAAAGACAAAACTCCTAACTTTGGAACTGAACCAGACTGAAATAAAATTGGAAAATATTTAACAAAATAAATAAAACTACACTATAATATAGATAATGTTAACTTGTGGTTTTCTGCGTGTGAAATCACTTCACCCTGTTTGCCTCCATTTCCTCATCTGTAGAATGAGCTGGAGAAGGAAATGCAAAACACTCCAAAATCTCTGTCAAGAAAACCCCAAAGGAAGTCATGAAGAGTTGGATGTGACTGAAAAATTTCCAGCCTTAAATCTATCATTCCATGGCCCTATGAATTCCTTTTGTAAAATGGCTGGGTACAAACATAAAATGGGTAAATTTGGGGATTATGTAAAAATATTAAATTATTTTTCTCTGAGAGATCGGTATTTCTAAGAGAATTGTCAAATGGTCTCATTTCTCTGCTATGAGCATCTAGGAAGATTCTTTAAGGTTTTCCAGAATCAAAGTGTAGCCACAGTTGTTTTTTGGTTTTTTGGTATTTTTTTTTTTGCCAACAACAATAATTTTATTTTCAAAAATAGAGGGGGGAAGTGGATGTCATACACTATGAAGTAATTAAACAAATGGTGAGGTATAGATGTAAGTTTTCCATAAAAATTGAAAAATATAGAGAATTCAGAGAAACATGAGAAGATTTGTATGAATTGACACAGCAAAGTAAGCCGACTAGGACAACAATACACAATGACTACAATAATGTAAATAAAAACAGTATGAATAGCCAAATTCACATTCATTGCAACTAAAAATCTTGGGTCCAAGAACAAATGGTGAATATATTTCTAGCCCTTTCTTAGAGAGGTCTATGGGTGTGAAATGACACACCGTCAGATTCAGCTGCCTTTTGGCTGGATTTTAACTCTTGTTTGATATGAGGCAAAATTTCAGTGAGGTGGCATATTAGGAAATGACTCTGATGGAAAATAAAAAATACATAAATAAAACTTTTTTAAAAATCAAATAAGTTGATACCCAAAGTAGTTGCTTTTAATAATTAGCACAAATCACATGAGAACTGATAAAATCAAACTTGAGGGACTTAATTGCTGGCAGGTGTGTAACTCAGACATACTTTTAGTACAGTGGCTTCATGTTCCTGTAAAATTCAAATTCTCCAAAGTAATCCTGCCACTTGCAACACAATAGGTTCCACATGTTGGCAGTTATTGTCATTATCTTATTGAAGAATGAAAAGCAAGCCAAAAGTAAAAGTTCAGGGAGGACCAATTTTATGTTTAAGGTTCTTTTTCTTCATATCCTATTGTGATAATACAGAAGAATTCTCCAAATTGTCTGTATCTTTCTCAGTCTATGTCTCTGTCTCTCTTTCTCTCTGTTCCTGTCTTAATCTCTCCCTGTCTCTGTCCTTCTCTCTGACTCCCCCTCTGTTCCCCCTCTCTTTTTCTCCCTGTCTCTCTCTCTCTGTCACTGTCTCTCTGTCTCTTTGTCTGTCTGTCTATCTCTATCTCCTCCCAATGAGAGAGCTCCTTCTCTCAGTCCTGTCTGGTATACAATCAATCACCTATGGATACTTTCTCTGATTTCTGTTTCTCTACGACAAAAAATGAACCTTTGTTGGGAACCTTCTACATGCAAGTTACCATGCTAAATTCTGAGGACACAGTGTCAAAATGACATTGTTCCTGTCCTCCTGGAGCTTATATTCTATCGGGGTATACAACAAGCTCAAGTAGCATGCAGAGAAATTAGAAAAAGGAGAAAATAACTAATTAGATAAGAACTTTATTCAAAGATTTTCCTGGGAAAAAACTGTGGATAGCAGCAATCAGCCAAGAGAGGAAAGGGTCAACTGCCAGTACGGGACCTGGCCCATTTGAGTCCCAATTCTTTGCAAGAGGAGTACAGGGAGGGGGCCTGGGCCACGGGTTGTATTCAGAACAATGATAAGCTTTTATGATCTCATTTAGGAGGCTCTGCAATGTTCCAATGTTTGATGAAATCAGCACAATGATATCCACAAACAGGAGCAGCTGGAAGACCTTCCCGCCTTTAGGGAATCATTTTTCCATTTGTTCTCTGTGCTGGACATCTTCCATGTGGGCAATAAAGACTCTTCAGGAGCAGCTATCTCCCTGTTTTCTGCTTTGCCCGATATTAATGGTCAGCTCTCCTTAGCCACCCACAGTAATGGTCATCCCCTTGGCTCTCATCATGAATATTCTGCCCCTATGATCCAGAACTCTAAATTCCCCTCTCTATCCTTCCATCTGCTCATGTATTGTTGCTTCTCACTTTGGCCTCCCATCCACCTGCCCTCCATCTCTTCCCCCAATGAAATGACCTCCCTTGGCTCCTTCACAATGTCCCCTTCACTTCCTTATCTCCTTGTCCTTTTGCCTCCACTTTCTGCCTTCTTTCTTCCTAAGGATATACTGCTAACCATGCCCAAAGGAACTTTCACAATCATGCTAATCAGATCCACTACAAATTTCCATTATCTTATCTAAAGGCAGATGAATGGCAAAGTGGATAGGAGATGAGGCCCAGCCAGAAAGACCTGAGTTCAAATCCAACTTTGGCTACTTATAGCTTATAAGCAGTTGGATACGACTGAAAAATAACTGAAAAACAAAACATTTCCAGCCCTAAATCTATAGTTCTTTGGCCCTAAGAATTCCTTTTGTAAAATGACTAGGTACAAGCATAAAATGGGTAAATCGGGGGATTATGTAAAAATATTAAATTATTTTTCTCTGAGAGAGTGATGTTTCTAAGAAAAGTGTCAAATGGCCTCATTTCTCTGCTATGAGCATCTAGGAAGATTCTTTGAAGGTTTTTTTTTTTGATACTCTGTTTTTTTAAATAGCTTTTTATTGACAAAATATTGCATGGGTAATTTTTTAACTTGAGTTTCTTTAGAATCAAACTGTAATATATGTCTCTTAGCATCAGTGTTTCAAATTAATATTAAAGTGAGGATTATGTTTATATGATAAGGAGAACTTTTCAAATCCCACGTATATTTAAGTGACGATGTTTCCCACTGCCCATTTTTCTATCATACTGTGCAGTACATAAGCTCATATGACATGCTAATCTTGCTTGGTATAAATCACGAAGATGAACAGCTTGATCAAAGGGGAAGTATGGTTAGTATTATAGCCTCTTCCAAGAGCTGCATTAAGAAATGTTTATCCTTTACGTTTGAAGGAGGTGCCAAAGTGCATTATTCCAGTGAAAAGGGTGAAAAAATCTTCATCATTTCTATGTTTGGCCTGGGTAATGCTGTAGATTTTCAGGTCTTTGTAGCCAAGTCAAAGTCAATGCTGTGCTTTTTTACATGAATTATGACTGCTGATTCCTTGAAATAAACAAAAAAAAATATTACAACAGGTGGTGGAAGGGAAGGCAGTCTTCCCAGCACCCACTTCCTGCTATTTCCCAAGAGTCTATTTGAAGCCTGAGTTCAATCTGCTCTATTTTGACCTAGCCCCCACTTCCACTACATTAATGCTACAACTGCTCTCATATGGGAGGAAAGGGATGTATCTATGATGATTATTTGGCATTAAAAAAGTTCCCACATTCCCAAAAAATTGCTTTAGGGTATCTCTGTGATTCTGATCAGTGAAAAATGACCCAAAATATGTTAGATTAAAATTAGATGGAAAACATGGGAAAGTGTGAAGAAACCAATTGTTAAGAGACTAAAAAATGCCTTTCTAAAAGAAACTTGAGCACTGAGAGGAAATAGAACATAATGAGTTTTTTGTACATTTTCCTAAATATAGAAGTCTCTTCTTTGCCTTTAAGAACTGGGATCTAAGGGAGGAAAGCCGGTCAAACATCAATCATATTTTACTGAATACTTCTTATTTTTAGAGAAAAAGACCTCACCAATGCTTTGTTTTACATCTCAGACATCCTTGTTTCTCATTATATCCCTCCCACAGAATCTCCTTTAACAAGGAACAGCAAAGCAAAAATCAACAAATGCACAGCATTCCAATAACTTAATAAATCAACAAGAAGTTATTAAGCATCATTTATATGACAATCACTACAATAATGCTGAGAAAACAAAGGCAAAAAGTAAAACAATCCCTACTGTTAAGAATAAGGGTTCCTAACTCCTAATCCATGATCTTTACTCTAGCTTTTGTTTGCTCCCATAAACCTTGAAACCTATTTCAAAATATACTGTTAAAGCCCTTAATTCTTGTTCTCCAGTCAATTGAAAAGCATTTCTCTGAGCAGAACCAGGAGATCATTATACAGGGCAAAAACAAGATTATATAAAGATCAATTCAGATGGACATGGCTCTTCTCAACAATGAGATGATTCAGGCCAGTTCCGATGGTCTTGTGATGAAGAGAGCCATCTGCATCCAGAGAGAGGAGGGTGGGAACCAAGTATGGATCACGACATAGTATTTTCACTCTTTTTGTTGCCATTTATTTGCATTTTATTTCTCATTTTTTTTTCTTTTTGCTCTGATTCTTCTTGTACAGCAAGATAACTGTATAAATATGTATACATATGTTGGATTTAACACATATTTTAACATGTTTAACATATATTGGATTATTTGCCATCTAGGGGACAGGATGGGAGGAAGGAGGGGAAAATCTGGAACATAAGATTTTGCAAGGGTCAATATTGAAAAATTATCCATGCGTGTGTTTTGAAAATGAAAAGTTTTAATAAGAAACATTTCTTAATCATCAGCTTATGGGTGAGCACTGGTTATATAAAGGCCAAAAAAATAAAAAGGTGAAAAAAAATAAAAAGATGAAAATCTCTATTCTCAAGAAAGTTATATTCCATAGATATACTTCCCCATCTTTCTACCAAGAAGGAAATGGGCTTCATTGTCAGTCTTCTGGAATGAAGATTGATCATTACAAATTATCCATACTGTAGTTTCTATTCAGGTTGTTTTCATTTACTTTTATGTAGTCATAGTATATATTGTTCCCTGGGTTCTGATTTCTTGAGTCTGTTATCAGTTGTCCAGAATTTTCTAAATTCCTTCTCATCATCATTTCTTACAGTTGAAAGCATCCCATTACATTTTTAAGTGGTGATTCATTTAGTTATCTCTAACATTTAATTATTCTCTAATGTGTCCTTTTAGTTTAATTTAGTTATTCTCTAATTTATGTGCAAATTGTTTTTGTGTGTGTGTATAAGATCCAGTTTGTCATCGACCTCCTTGGATATCAATAAATATAAACACATAAATGAACAATAGTTTAGTATTGTATTTTAGGCATGAATTCTTCATTTGGTTTTGAACTCCTACATTGCCTCAGGAAGCAAATTAAAATAATCAGAATGGGTTCTTTTTCATGGTCTTCCCAAGAATCTCATCTCAAGAAAGACAGGCTGTACCAAAGATATGGTAGATATGTCAAGTTCCAAAGAAGAGCCAAACTGATGGATCACATAGTTCAAATGCTCCTGTTCTAAGCAGTTCAAAAATATCCCTCCAAGTTTCCCTTTTGAGAATGTAAACACTTGTGGTGTGGAGAGACATGGCCCTGGGTAATCCAAAAAAATAAGTTGGAATGTCTCTGGAGTGGAGCAGTATCTTTGTAAACTAGTAAAGTCACATGTCAACCACATGGGACCATATTAACCCAATCTAATTATTCAGCAAAATTGGTTTAAAGACTTCATAGGGATTTGGGCAACTACCAAGCTTCTAGTTTTCTTGCATTTCAAGAGATCTTTCCCCTTTTAGGATCTCAAAGCATTCTATAAATACAAAGTCTGCTGAGCTGGATTTGTATATTATGCAGTACCTGTGGGAAGGGCCAGGCTCAGAAATTATTTCAGATAGGCTAGCGATGAGTCAGCACATTGCTTAAATAAAAGCAGAAATGAGTAAATTCTTCCTGACCAGGAATGAAAGCTCCCCGTTATCTCAACTGAGACAAAACTGCGGTTAATTAATTTGAATGTAGAGGGCATTTGATAAATAATATTCCCTCCGAATACAATTCTTCCTTTGCAACAACAACAACAAAAAAAAAATTCGGTTCTGCACATATATATTGTACCTAGGATATACTATAAGATATTTAATATGTATGGGAATGCCTGCCATCTGGGGGGGGGGGGGTGGAGGGAAGGAGGGGAAAAATTCGAAACAGAAGGGAGTACAAGGGATAATGTTGTAAAAAAAAATTACCTATGCATTATGTACTGTCAGAAAATGTTATAATTATAAAAATTAATAATAATTTTAAAAATTATTTTAAAAAAGATAAATAATATTCCCGGCTCATGCAGTTCTGCCATCTTGATTTTTCAAGGTGAAACTGCTTGTTTAGGTCAGAATAAAGAAAAGAAGGAGCCTGGTTTATTCCTAATTCAAGAGAGAAGAATTGAGCTTCCACTTAAATAGGATGTTCATCTCTAAACAAGGAAATAAGGGGCTTCCAGGTCACCTGCATTAGCATCTCTGATACTCCTAGTTTAGGGCACAACAGGAGTCGATCTTTAGAAATAGTTAATGTTCTGGTAAGAAGCAGATGAAGATGGAATACAGCGTTCTAAACCACAGCACCCGACATTAAAGACAGTGTGGCTGGATCTGAGCATGAATCTGGATTCAGATAATTAATATCCAGCTTTGTGACTCACTAAATGTGACAAGCCATTTAGTTTTTCAGATGCTCACCATCTTTTCTATAAAATAAAGATGCTAATAATATACTTCTGTATTATACTTTATTGTATATATTATACAGCACATAATATAGACTATTTATAATATATACCACATGTTATATATACAATATATAATACTGTATATATTAATGCCTTGTAAAGGGGAGGGCTTCATTTTTCACTCCCCGCCAAACCTATACGAAGCATAGAATTCATTCAACATTCATTCAACCAGAATTTACCAAGGGCCTAGAATCTGCTAAAGACTGAGGACATCAAGCCCCATCAAGCCTGCTCTTGAGGAGGGTGGTTGGGGAGGAAAGGAAGAAGGATTGCAGCACAATCACCAAATAGTTAATAAGCAACAATATGCTAAAGGGATCCAGAACAAAAATCAACTAGAGGAATAAAGGCAGGCTTTTTATGCAGAATGGAACTAGTTTATGAGGAATAGAGAGAGGATTAAATTCTAGGCACAGGGGATTAACCTGTGCAAAGATTCCATGTCTTCTGGGAGATGAAGTTCTGTGACATACTGGTAGAGGTTTAATAAGTATGTCTCAGAAAATGCCTGAGATCACAGCTAATATGTGTCATAAGCATACCTATAGAAGCCAGGGCTTCCTAGGCCCCTCTCTCCACTAGGCCATGACGTCTCATTTTACCTCTCCATGTATAAAGTCAATAGGACCCAGTGACTTACTCTAAAATCCCTGAGAACTGAAGAGCTTTAAGCAAATGTAATAACATTCCCAAGCCACATACTTTAAATTCAAGGGCCATCCCCATCTACCCACAAAGGGCCTAAAGGAACAAGAGGCAACAGGGAATAGAAGCCCTGCTAATTAGCAAAGAAACAGCCACTAAAAATACCCTTTGCCCATTCCAAAGACCACAATGCAGCCAACCAGTCATATTTCATCTTTAAAAACCCTGCCTCCAAAGAGCATTTAATCTTGAGAGGAAGACAGGGTCATTTGCATGAATCGGTGTAAGCCCAAGACAGTAGTTTATTTGTTGGGTGAGTGACACATGAGAAATGGTGGAGAGATTTGTTTTCTGTAGCAGCAGGAGCAGCCAACTGGCAACTTGCCTAAAGCAAATGACCAAGAAACAACCAGATCTGTGTGAAACTTTCTGAGAAAGTGTAGGGTGGGAGGGAGATGAAGGAGAGGGAGTAAACGTGTTGGAGAATTAAGTGTCCGGGAAAACAGGATTCTTGAGGGGCGAAAAAAAAACCTTGAGAAATATACAGACCCCTTGGGGTGATGAAAAGATCCCTAATTCTGAAATCACAAGTCTGGGGTCTAAATCCGACTTGGGAAAAGATATTTAACCTCCATGAAACTCATTTTCCTCATGTTCTCATCACTGGACTAGATATGACTTTTGAGATTGCTTCTAGTACTAGATCTCTGATCCTAGGATTTAAAAGAAGGGAGGGTTGGGCTATAATCATTGGGGTCCCTTCCAATTCCAGGTCTGTAAAATGATCTATAAAATGAGAGGATTGGATTTAAGGTCCTCTGCTCCTTTGCACCTCCCTGCTCCCAGTAGCCACGGCTACCCTTTTTCAAGTGCTAGCTTTCTTGCATTTTCCATTCTTCATATTCCAAGCAATGACTTTGTAAAAGTCAGCGGCAAAATGGGACATACTGAAAAGATGGGGATGTTTTAGTTATCTATGGCAACATGAGCTATGAGGAACTCTGGAAGTTCCGGTCTTTATGGCTTTCAAGGTAAAGGCCAAAATCCAAAGCACGGGGAACCCACCAAATTTGGTTAAATGATGCTCAGAGAGAGGACCCCCCCAAAAAAAATCTGTCTGATAGAAACATCTTCTGATCAGAAGTGAAGACTCTGCAGAGCTTAGGGTGCTCCGCCCCAGCTGGCAAGTATAACAATACTTACCACAAATCAGGCAAAGCCACAGAGTTATTTAATGGGATTTGGGGTTGTGTGTGTATATGGAGGATGGGGTGGGGAGGAATTGGTCATATGAAGAGGTTTTTCTATTCTCAGGACATGAAAGAAAGAACTATGAAATAAGCTTTGACAACTCTAATATCACAAGAACTAAACATCATCTGCTGTCCTGATGGCTTGAAAACCCATCTCTCCAGATGCATTCTAAATCTGGCTCCTGTCAAAGCCTTAAGGAATGTTTTCTCCAAGGTTTGACTCAATCTTTAACCATATTTTTTTTAAAAAATTAGTTTCCTAAGCCCCAGTAAGAGAATGAACTCTTCTGGTAAAGAAGAATCAGTTGAGTTGTAGCTCCTGAAAGATTCACAAAAGTTGGTTTGAGGTTTCCCCTAGAAAAGTTCACCCAAAGCAAATGTTGATTTTCCTCATTGACTGTGGCACCTACCTCTTCTGTATTTTCTTTTGTTTCCTGGGTTGCCATGGCCAAAGCATTCATCACCAAAAGACCAGCCTGCTGGTCATGAGCCTTGCTATACTCAGCTAAGCTGGTCTTTGGAAAGCAGACCTTGTTGCTAAGACTCATAATAAGGGCGTTTACTTCAGGGTAGAAGCTGCCAGATCTGGTGGCCTGTTAGCATTGTCTTCAAGAACAAATGTGGTTGAATAGGTTCAGTCATGGATTATTACAGTCTCTGAAAAAAAAATTAAAAATGGATGTCACCTAAAGGGCAAAGAGGGAGGTCCATAGTAGATATGAGCAGGCCGTTAGATACAACAAACCGAGAAACATGAAGGAGAACTGAAACTAAGTCATCAAAAAATGTAAAAATTTTAAAAAAGAATATCGACTGGTCACATGGCATGGATGAGATATAACTGATATAGCACATATACTCCATTGTCAAGATGACAAAAGAAGGCTGCTAAAATGTTGGATAGCCTCATCATGGCAAATTTATGCAATGATTTGGATGTGAATAACAATGAAAAACATAGATTAATGGCGATCTGCACCAATGGGAAGAAGATCATCCACAATGAAAGTATCAGTGGTTCATTAGCATTTGGAGGTCTTCTCAGTGGAGAACTGGTCATATGAAGAGTTTTTTCTATTCTCAGGACATGAAAGCTCTATGAAATAAGCTTTCACAACTCTAATGTCACAAGAACTCGCTCAATCGTGAATTTGGAGAGGGTCTCGATCATGGTTTGTCATGTGGAATGAAGCTAGACTTTCTATAGCCTGTGATCCTAAGAAACACGGGAAGTTGGACAAAATGAGAACTGCATGGAGACACAGTGCCTTCAGTACCCAAGGGAGTGTAAGGAGGAGAAAACTGGGTATTGATTGGAATTGGATTTGGAATGCTAGGAGGAATAATTATAAACGGATGATGAGTTTGAGTCAGGAACTGCTGAGTGATTTTGTCATCTTAGAGCACTTCGTGATAATGGTTTGCAGTTGATGACATCAGAAAATGGCAGATTGCCTAAACACTCCTACATCTCCAACTATTTCTTTAAACACACACACACACACACACACATCTGGTTTTGCATGTTTTTCTTTCCCAATGAAGCTTCTTTCACCCCAGATTCCACAACATCATATAGAGATGGTCTCATATTGAAGTCATCATGACCATTTGGTTTGCAGACAGAGTCACCTTGGGTCTTTAGTACTTCTACAGTTTGGGAAGACAGAATTGAGGGAGCTTAGAATCAACAGAAAAAGTGAATAGTTTTAAATTCATCTGCTCTGAATTTCAGTGTCTATACTGTTTTTTCTTTGCCAGAACTGACAATCCAAGGAAAGGAGAGAAAGGAGAGAGGAAGAAATCAGGCTCCCTGCTTTAGCTCATTGTGTAACTATCATTCATCTATTCTATAAATGTCTTGAATGAATTTGATTACTTGCATTTTTGTCCCTCCTGTTAGAATGTGGGATCCTTCATGGCCCTCTTCAACAATGAGATGAACCAAATCAGTTCCAATAGAGCAGTAATGAACTGAACCAGCTACACCCAGTGCAAGAACTCTGGCAGACGACTATGAACCACTACATAGAATTCCTAATCTCTCTATTTTTGCCCGCCTACATTTTTTGTTTCCTTCACAAACTAATTGTACGCTGTTTCAAAGTCCGATTCTTTTTGTACAGCAAAATAACTGTACGGACATGTATCCATATATTGTATTTAACTTATACTTTAACATGTTTTGATCAACCTGCCATCTGGGGGAGGGGTGGGGAGAAGGAGGGGAAAAATTGGAACAAAAGGTTTTGCAATTGTCAATGCTGAAAAATTACCCATGCATATATCTGGTAAATAAAAAGCTATAATTAAATTTTTTTTTAAAAATAATATATTTGTATAACCCTCAAGAACCATATGGAATTTTGATTACCATCCAGAGATTCAATACAACTTGTTACCCTCAGCAATAATTGCACATTTATTCATAAGCATACTTTTGGAATTTAGTAGATATATTTGGTTTAAAAAGAATAATCAAAATTAGGGAAAAAATAAGGTTAATGTTAATACTTTGAAATTCTGATTTATTGAAAAATGAGAATTGTATATCTTTTGACAACCATCCTTCAATTTTAAATTTAATTTTAAAATGACAAAATTAATTAAAATGGCTAATAGCTAAAAAAATGTGGGATTCTTGAGAGCAAAGACCATGTTGACCTTTCTTGGTATTCCCAGTGCTTCCAGTAATCTGGTCTTCATTTGTTAGCCTTGTTTCACTCAGGTTTGCTCTTTGTTTATACCTGCTGAGTTTCCTCCAGAGCTGTACATCTTTCAGGTATACTGGATTTCTTTTTATCCATCATTGTACATGCATTTCATGAACCAATGGAGAGGAGAACCATCTCTGCAAAATATGGTGTTTCAACCAGCATGTAGGAACCTCATCCACTGAGTTGAGTTAGGTTAGGGTTAGGTTAGGTGAAAATTGACAGTTGTTGGGGAACCTTTTCAAGCCCCTTTCTCATGTCAGGTAAAGTACTATTAAGATATTAATAGGGGAATGCCTAATCCCACTGCTGCTTCAATCTGGTGGCCATAGAATCCTATGGCCAGGGTCATCTGTGGGCAGGATTCTGATTAGAGCTCCCAATGTATCTACACCTGCTTCTTCATCACGTGTCTGTAACCACAGGACTTTGAGGTAGGTAAGAATGGTAAAACTTTATGGGTGAAGTCTTTTGACTCATGCATTAATTGGGTTTAAATGAGGATACTTGCATGAAGTCACTGGTCTCACATGCTCTTCCAGAGTCACTGGAGTTCAATGACAAGACAAAAGTCAAGGTGATTGACTGACAGGATGCAGTGGATGACCATTGCTGTCTAACTAAGCTCTAAGTGCCCCAGAGGGCCTGCCTTCACCCCTAAGTCACTGATTTGAAGTCTTTTAGTTACCCACAACCTGACTTTGCTCATGTGTGGAAAAAGTCGACTGCGATGTGGCTGTTGCACCTGGAGCCACGGGTGATAGTTGGAAGGATCAGGTAGACGCCAAAAAAGCAGTCCTGGAAAGCTCAGAACAGAGGTACTAGTCTTCTCTAAATAAATAAATTAAATTTTAAAAATCTCCAAGCCAAAACTACAATGGAAGAGAGCTGATGAGCAATTTTTTGTTCACTGATGATTATGCATTCAATACTGAGACTAAGATATAGTATGATTTGATTTCCTGCCATCTATACTAATACTGATCATTGACAACATGGGTTCTCCACCAACCTGCATCATATCATCTTTATATAGAGCCATCAATCATGGAGAAATGTTGAATGCTGTGGATAAGTTCACTAACCTTGGCAGTATACTTCCAGGGATATTCTCATAGATAAAGCTCTGACTCATAGCCAGAGCTAGCTCATTGTTTGGGAGACTGAAGGAAAATGTGAGGGAAAAGCCCTATTAGACTCCTACCAGAGTTGAAGGTCTGTAGATCTGTTGTGCTGATCTCGTTGTTGGATGTCCAAGAAACCTGGTCAGCCTATCAGCGCCAAACCAGAACACTGAGCTGCTTCTATCTGAAATATCTCAGGAAAATTCTGAAGTTCACCTGGTGAGAACACGTACCAAATGTTGAGATCCTCTCTCAAGCTGAACTTGCAAGCACTCAAACACTAATGCAGAGAGCACAACTCCAATGGACTGGCCCCACTGGGGCCAAGCATAGATTTTCCCAGAAGACTATTTAATGAAGAATTCACACAAGGCAAGAACTCACATGGAGGCCAGAAGAAACGGTGCAAGGATATTCTAAAGGAGTCTCTGCACAACTCTGAAATCATTTGGGAGACGTGGGAGTATCTATTATGTACAAATACTCAGCTGGGGACTGGAGGTATAAAGACATAAATTTAAACTGGATGCTGCACTCAAGGATAACTGACAACAGAATAGGATGTGCTAGAAAGACTGGGGAGAGGGTCCACCTAAACTGGGTAAATGCAACATGGATACTGATTACATAATAATTACAATTATACTAATTGTAATTATTATTGTAATATTTATAATATTAGTTACAATATAATAAATTGCATATGATTACAATAATTATTTTAAATTTAATTACATATACTTATAAATAAATTACAATTTAAATAATTACAATATAAAATTTGAGTCAGGGAGAACACTCATCAGGTAGATCAAGAAACTTCAGAGAGAAGGCATCTGAACTGAACCTGGAAAGAGGCAAAGGTGAGCAAGACAGTGCACAACAGGCATAGGGAACTGCCTGTGCAAAGACAAGGAAGTGGGAGATGAGTTTGAAGAGCAGCAAATGAGCCAGTTGGGCTGGAACATAATGAGGGTAAAGGAAAGAAATGAGGAATAAGTCACAAAATGTAGGCAGCAGTGGAGAGGAAAGAAAAGGAGAGAGGAGGGAAGAGGAGAAGAAAGGAGGAGAAAGCTGGGGAAAAGGAGAAGAAAGAAGAAGGGAAGAAAAAAGAAAAGGAAGGAAAGGAGAAAAGAAGTTAAAAAAAAAAGGAAGGAAGAAAAAGGAAGCAAGGGGAAGGAAAGGGAGGAAGAAAAAAAAAGAAAAAAGTGACCCGTACATAATGATAAGCTTGCCCTAAAGATGAGATATGAAAAGGCACCTCTCTCCTTAATTTGAAAAGGTGAGGGAATAGGATGTAGAACATTGTATATGTAATCAGATTTAATTAATGTGTTCGTTCGATTTGCTTAAGTGCCTTTTTTAAAAAACAAAGTCTCATTTATTCTTTGTTACAAGGAATGGCTCACTAAGTAGGGAAGGAACAAGAGGGTATATTTGTAAATGATAGCGATGTAAAAAACAAAGACATTCCCCAAAAGATTTTTAATATCTTCTCTCATCCAAGTACTGAAATAATATACTTAGTGGAATTGGACTCCAATAGCCACCTCTCAGGGGAGAGCTGGGAGGTATTAAGGATAGATTGGTCAATGCCTTGAAAATAAATCTCCATCTAGCCCTTTTGCTAAAACAGGAAATTAATTAGTTTGCTGTTGGTTTTCTTTTTTATCAGAACAGAGAAAGATTCAATAGAACATTGAAACTTTTTGTCTTTCTAGATTAGATTTCTCTCCCATCAGGTCATCTGAGACTGCAAAGTATGATTTAGAACCAATCATTATTGCAATGACTTCTTTTAAGTACCAAGAATCAAAATTCTGGGCAAATATTTCGCTTTACAATCACTTAATACATCTGAGGTATAATCGTGCCTATGTAATTATCAAGATTAAAACCTCCTGGGATATTATTTTAACTATTTCATTAAATTCATGGATTGGTTCCCAAAGCTCTTGTAACAGTGGACAGGGCCAAATTACAGAATACACATTCTTTTAAGAGCTGGCTGAGTGAATTTACCATTCATTAAAAGTTACCTAAGGAACCCCAGAGGTTGATGGGGGAGGCCAGGATCAATTGGCACAGTCTCCAGAAGGTATTCATAAACCTCTCCCTTAAACTTTCCGAGGACTGCTGAGAGCATCACCCTCCGATCAATCAGTCATTTTACAAGCACAGCATCCTTCACAGAAGCATTTGCTTCTCCCTCACTTCCATCTCCAATCAGTTGCAAATTCTATGTCCATGAAATTTCTTGGATCCAATCCCTTTTCTCCACTCTCACAGCTACAGCAGTAGATCAGAACTTTATCATCTCTTGCCCAAACTTTATTATAATAGTCTTCAATAACTATTGAATTTCCTACCAGTTCTGAAATTCTGTACCTAGAAGTATACCTCTGGTCTCACCCTGTCAGAGCAAGGCTGGCTACAGCATTACCCCTTCAGAGATCTAGGGGTACACCAGTGGGATTAGAGTGTCCCCTTTTTAATGCTGTTGACTTAGGCCCTCATTCAGGATTTGTCAACTCTGCTATTTGCCCCCACCTAACTCCAATAGAAATGGAGACTACTAAACTGTATTTAAGATCCCAGTTTCTTTTAACACATTAACGTCAATCAGCTTTTACAAAGATGCATTTACTTCCAAAACGTAACAACAGAAATCATTACTTTTGTCTCTAAAGAGAATTTCTGCTTAGAATTGAACCTACCATGTTCACATCCAAGTGCAGCAATTCCTCTCAGTTAGTTCAGGACTGGATCCCAAAGATCCCTCTTTGCTTCTAGATTAATTTCCTTCACCTAAAATGAAAGAATAAACTTTATAACAAAGGACCTGGGCCTGTTCATGAGGCACATGTTGAATTTGAAGAAAAAAAAAAATCCAAGTTTTTTGCCTTATAATAGGGATGTCAAACATATGGCCCACAATATTCCCAGTGCAGCTGGAAACAGATTAAAATATAACTGGGAAATATTTAATGCAATAAAAAATACAATAGACATAGACAATGTCAATATGTTGGTTTTTAAGTTAACGTTCAGTTCACAGGGATCTTTATATACTATTTAATGGCCTCCATTTCTACTGGAGTTTACCTCTGCTGTTACCTCTGCTGTCTTAAGCCATTCTTTTTTTTGCCAGCTGCCATTATTATTCAAGGACAAAGTCAGATGAATGAAGAAGAGCAAACAGAAATAAAGTTAAATGAAGCAAGAAAGGATGGAGCTCACTCATGCTTCTTGCGAAAGCATCTTCAGTTTTTGCTACATGGTGCAACTAAAGAAGCTGTTCACCACACAGTTAACAGAACCATAAAAGTTCCAGTTATAGCTGTCTGAGAATGCTAGAAAGTCTCTCCAAAGAGCTTCCATTCCACATCCTCATGACTTCTCCAGAATCAGGTGCCCCACCATTCTCTAGGGGGAGAATTATATTCTGCTGGTGCTCACAAGAACTAGACTCATTGACTGGTCCCCTGGTAGATCTGTAAGTCCAGCTCATTGAACTTTCTACTTCCCCTTTCCAATTCATTCACCTAGAAGCCAAAAAAAAAAATCTTCTTAAAGACCAGGTCATTGCTCTGCTGGAGAATTTCACCAACTCCCTATTAGCTCTAGGATAAAATACAAATGCCGTAGCTTTGCATTTAAAGTCTGGTTCTGGACAACTTGTCTAGAATGATTACATATTATTTATTCCCTTTCATACATTTGTCATCCTCTAAATTCAGTATTCCTTCTTGTATCTCCATGTTTTTCTTCTCTCTGTCTCTGTTTCTCTCTGGGTGTTTTTCTCTCTGTGTCTCCCTGTGTCTCTGTGTATCTTTCTGTATTTCTAGTCTCTCTGTCTCCGTTTCTGGGTGTGTATGTGTGTCTCTGTCTCTCTGTGTCTATTTTTCTGTTTCTGTGTCTTTCTATCTCTTGATGTATCTCTGAGTGTGGGTCTGTCTATTGTGTCTCTATCTGTGTCTGTCTCTCTCTCATATACATATTGTATATCTGGAATGAACTCTCTCCTTACCTTTTCTTTGAAGTCCAACTCCAGCACTCACTCACAGGAAGCCTTTCTTGACCTCCCAATTGTGACTGTTTTCTTCTGGTATTGTTCAATTCTACAAACTATAATCTTTACCATATAAACTCTACACATTTTGATAACGCTAACTCTTAAGAAGTTTCTTCAAGCACCAAGCCTTATAGTGCTCATTCTCTTTCCTATTCTCCTACGCCCTTCCCCTTCCCCACCTGAAATCTCTTAAGTAATCAATCAGCCAATAAACAAGCATCTCCTGAGCCTTGTGCTGTTCCAGGCACTGGGTGATAAGATATAAAGAATGAAATATAGTCCAGTTATACTATCTAATCTAGTGGGGAAGACATTAAGCACACATATGTCTATAGAGCATCAATAAAATCAATAAATAGAAATCTAGACAAAGTAGTTAAATAGTAGCTTTGATTCTCAGCAATATAACGATCCAAGACAATCCCAAAGGACTAATGATGAAGCAAGAAAGAACTGACATTGATTGAAAACAGACTGAAGCATACTATTTTCACTTTATTTCATTCATCTTTTCCTTTTATTTGAATTTTTTGTACAAAATGTACAATGACTTTTTAGGGCAAAAAAAAATATGGCAATGTTTTAGATAATTGAAAATGTAGAAACTATATCTGATTAAGTTACCATATCAGGAAGAGAGGAAGAGAGGAAGGGAAAGATTTTGTAACTCGAAATTTTAAATAAAAGTGATTTTTAGGCGGAGCCAAGATGGCGGAGAAGAAACACACGACTCAGTGAACGTCCTCACTCCCTCACAACCAATTAGATAAATTAAGTCTCAAAATTAGCTCAGGACTGATAGATACCACAAGGACTGGAAGCACAACTTACCAGCTGAAGAGAATCTGGAGTTTCAACAGGAAAGGTCAGTTCTCAGGGGAGGAATAAGAAAGACCAGCACAGACGGTGGGGTAGGGGCACACTGCGCCCATTGCGCTGGGAGGGGCTCTGGGATCAGAGAAGCCACTGAGGTAAAGGAATCTGGCACAGGCTGTTAGCTCTTCTCTGCTAATTATTTAGCAGTTCAGAAGAGAAAGCCAAAATATTTTAAAACTCAGATTAGATTTCCCCCCCCCCCCACCCTGGGGCAGACTCGGCACCAGGGGGTGTGGCCTCAGCTCCCTCCTGAGAATAGTTAAGAGACTGACAAGTGGGTGGATACGGCCTAGCTTAGCTGGAGGGAGTGGACCTCAGCTCCAGGAAGTCCCAGAGAAGCGGAACCTTTGAACTAGGGACCGCGGTTTCTGGCAGACACTTCCAGTTTGAGCGCAGGGGCTTCTCACGTCACCTGCTGCAGACATCCACTCCCCACCCGGACACATGGGCTGGGCTTCGTGCTGTCTTCACTATTCTACGCCCTCAAAGCACAGCAGTGCTAATCACCTCTGAGGCACTTCCAGGGAGGGGGTGGGGAACTCTCTCCCAGAGCTCTCTCTTAGCTCAGGCGCAGGGGCCGCTGCATCCATCCGGTCTGGGAGGAAGCTGGTAAAGAAGTAAATAATTTCCTACCCCAGGGACAGACCCCAAAACATTTTTTAAGTATGAGCAAAAAAGCTAGAAAAACTATAGATTCCTTCTATACAGAGAAAGAGCGGGTATCCAACCCCGAGGAAGTTAACAGCAAAGATTCAGAAGATAACAACCTAAAGGGGAACGATTCCTGCCCCCCATCACATAACTCTCTCCTAGAAGAAGCTCTTAAGAAATTGAGGGAGATCGAAGAAAAATGGGGCAAGGAAAGGGAAGTTATGATAGAGAATAACAACGTCCTGAAATTGGAGTTGGAAAAAATAAAGAATTCACAGGAGATGCAGGGAAACAAAATTAGTGAATTAGAAAAGGTTAAAAAAACACAGGAAAGTAGGATTTCTGAATTGGAAAAGATAAAGTCTCAAGAAAATAGAATTTCTGAATTGGAAAAAGAAAATAATTCTCAAAAAAAAAAAAATTAGGGAAATGGAAAAAAATTCAATAGAGCAAAATAATTCATTTAAAAACGAAATTGGGCATTTACAAAAAGAACTAAAAACTGTGAAAGAAGAAAATAACTCCTTAAAAGTCAGGATGGAACAAATAGAAATGAATGATTCACAGAGAACCCAAGAATCAGTCAAACAATACAAAAAAAATGAGAAGCTGGAGAACAACGTCAAATACTTACTGGGAAAATCTATAGACCTGGAAAATAGATCTAGGAGAGATAATCTGCGGATTATTGGACTTCCAGAAAACTATGACCAAAAAAAGAGCCTAGATTCTATTTTACAGGAAATTATTAAAGAGAACTGTCCAGAGATAATAGAAACAGAAGGGAAAGTAGATGTGGAAAGAATTCATCGAACTCCTTCTGAAATAGACCCTAAAAAAAGAACACCACGGAATATTGTGGCTAAGCTGCAGAATTACCACACAAAGGAGAAAATCCTGCAAGCAGCTAGAAAAAAAAACAATTTAAATACCAAGGTGCCACAATAAGGGTCACCCAAGATCTGGCTGCCTCCACATTAAAAGATAGAAGGGCCTGGAACCTGATATTCCGTAAGGCAAAAGATCAAGGACTGCAACCAAGAATGAACTACCCAGCTAAGTTTAGCATCTTTTTCCACGGAAGAAGATGGTCATTCAATGAAACAGAGGAATTCTATATGTTTCTAAGAAAAAAACCAGACTTAAACAAAAAATTTGATCTACATCCACAAGACTGAAGAGAAACAGAAAAAGGTACACAGAACCCTTGAGAACTGTAACTCTGTTGTGGGTATATAAAAAATACTCAAGGATAATTTGATTTTACTGATATAAAAGAAAAAAAGGGGGGTGTAGTAAAGGGAAGGAGGTCGGTTCAGAAAAAGGGGAAGGAGTGATAAAAAGAGGGAAACTACATCCCAGGAAGAGACATAGAAAATACACCATATCTGAGGGAACTTAGTGAGGGGGAGAATCATTGTGTGAATCTTACTCTCATCAGAAGAGGCTCAAAGAGTAAATAATTAACATATTTGTTTTTCAGAGAATTTTCTCTCACCTCATTAAAAGGGGGGAGAGGAAAAGGGAAAAGGAAAAGGGGAATAAGTGAAGGGACTTGGAGGGAGGGGGGAGGGATCCTAAAAAAAAAAAAAAGAGGGAGGGTTGCGCGTCACAAGGGGGGTCTGTAAATTAAATATCGGGGAAGGGGATCAGGGGGGTCAAGGGAAAAAAGCATAATCTGGGGATAATACGATGGCAGGAAATACAGAATTAGTAATTTTAACTGTAAATGTAAATGGGATGAACGATCCCATCAAACGGAGACGGATAGTAGATTGGATCAAAAAGCAGAACCCTACAATATGTTGCCTACAGGAAACACACTTAAAGCAGGGAGATACATACAGAGTAAAGGTAAAAGGTTGGAACAGAGCCTATTATGCTTCAGGTAAAGCCAAAAAAGCAGGGGTAGCTATCCTTATCTCAGATCAAGCAAAAGCAGAAGTAGATCTCGTTAAAAAAGATAAGGAAGGAAACTATATCCTGCTGAAAGGTAGCATAAATAATGAAGCCATATCAATACTAAACATATATGCACCAAGTGGTATAGCATCTAACTTTCTAAAGGAAAAGTTAAGAGAACTGCAAGAAGAAATAGACAGTAAAACTATAATAGTGGGAGATCTCAACCTTGCACTCTCAGATTTAGACAAATCAAACCACAAAACAAACAAGAAAGAAATTAAAAAAGTAAATAGAACATTAGAAAAACTAGGTATGATAGACCTTTGGAGAAAACTGAATGGCAATAGGAAGGAATATACTTTCTTCTCAGCAGTTCATGGATCCTATACAAAAATTGACCATATACTAGGACATAAAGATCTCAAAATTAAATGTAGGAAGGCAGAAATAATAAATGCCTTCTTCTCAGATCATAATGCAATAAAAGCTACATTCAGTAAAAAGTTAGGGGTAAATAGACCAAAAAGTAATTGGAAACTGAATAATCTCATCTTAAAGAATGACTGGGTGAAAGAGCAAATTATAGAAACAATTAACAATTTCACCCAAGATAATGATAATGATGAGACATCATATCAAAATCTTTGGGATGCAGCTAAAGCGGTAATAAGGGGAAATTTTATATCTTTAGAGGCTTATTTGAAGAAAATTGAGAAAGAGAAGATTAACGAATTGGGCTTACAACTTAAAAGGCTAGAAAAAGACCAAATTATAAACCCCCAACCAAAAATTAAACTCGAAATACAAAAATTAAAAGGAGAAATCAATAAAATTGAAAGTAAAAAAACTATTGAATTAATAAATAAAACCAAGAGTTGGTTTTATGAAAAAGCCAATAAAATAGATAAACCTTTGGTAAATTTGATCAAAAAAAAGAAAGAGGAAAATCAAATTGATAGTCTTACAAATGAAAAGGGGGATCTTTCCACCAATGAAGAGGAAATTAGAGAAATAATAAGGAGTTACTTTGCCCAACTTTATGCCAATAAATTTGATAACTTAAGTGAAATGGATGACTTCCTCCAAAAATATAGGCTCCCTAGATTAACAGAGGAGGAGATAAATTGCTTAAATAGTCCCATTTCAGAAAAAGAAATAGAACAAGCTATTAATCAACTCCCCAGGAAAAAATCCCCAGGGCCAGATGGATTCACATGTGAATTCTACCAAACATTTAAAGAACAATTAGCCCCAATGTTATATAAATTATTTGAAAAAATAGGGGATGAAGGAGTCCTACCAAATTCCTTTTATGACACAGACATGGTACTGATACCTAAACCTGGTAGATCGAAAACTGAGAAAGAAAATTATAGACCAATCTCCTTAATGAATATTGATGCTAAAATCTTAAATAAGATATTAGCAAAAAGACTTCAGAAAATCATCTCCAAGATAATACACTATGATCAAGTAGGATTTATTCCAGGAATGCAGGGCTGGTTTAATATTAGGAAAACTATTAATATAATTGACCATATTAATAATCAAATTAATAAGAACCATATGATCATCTCAATAGATGCAGAAAAAGCATTTGACAAAATCCAACATCCATTCCTACTAAAAACTCTTGAGAGTATAGGAATAAATGGATTATTCCTTAGAATAATCAGGAGTATATATTTAAGACCGTCAGTAAGCATAATATGCAATAGAAATAAACTGCAACCTTTCCCAGTAAGATCAGGAGTGAAACAAGGTTGCCCACTATCACCATTACTATTCAATATAGTACTAGAAACGCTAGCCTCGGCAATAAGAGCCGAGAAAGAGATTCAAGGAATTAGAGTAGGAAATGAGGAAATTAAACTATCACTTTTTGCAGATGACATGATGGTATACTTAGAGAACCCCAAAGACTCTGCTAAAAAGCTACTAGAAATAATTCAAAATTTCAGCAAAGTGGCAGGATACAAAATAAATCCACATAAATCCTCGGCATTTTTATATATCACTAACAAAATGCAACAGCAAGAGATACAAAGAGAAATTCCATTCCAAACAAATGTTGATAGTATAAAATATTTGGGAATCCATCTACCAAAGAAAAGTCAGGAATTATATGAGAAAAATTACAAAACACTTGCCACAAAAATAAAATCAGATTTAAATAATTGGAAAGACATTCAGTGCTCTTGGATAGGCCGAGCGAATATAATAAAGATGACAATACTCCCCAAACTAATCTATTTATTTAGTGCTATACCAATCAGACTCCCAAGAAACTATTTTAATGACCTAGAAAAAATAACAACAAAATTCATATGGAAGAATAAAAGGTCAAGAATTGCAAGGGAACTAATGAAAAAAAACTCAGAGGAAGGTGGTCTAAGTGTACCTGATCTAAAGCTATATTATATAGCAGCAGTCACCAAAACCATTTGGTATTGGCTACGAAATAGACCGGTAGATCAGTGGAACAGATTAGATACAAAGGACAAAAAAGGGTACATCTATAGCAATCTAATCTTTGACAAACCCAAAGATTCCAACATTAGGGATAAAAATTCATTATTCGGAAAAAACTGTTGGGAAAACTGGAAATTAGTATGGCAGAAATTAGATATGGATCCACACTTAACACCATATACCAAGATAAGATCAAAATGGGTCCATGATTTAGGCATAAAGAGGGAGATAATAAATAGATTAGAGGAACAGAGGATAATCTACCTCTCAGACTTGTGGAGGAGGAAGGAATTTATGACCAGAGGAGAACTAGAGATCATTATTGATCACAAAATAGAAGATTTTGATTACATCAAACTAAAAAGTTTCTGTACAAATAATACTAATGCAAACAAGATTAGAAGGGAAGTAACAAATTGGGAAAATATTTTTAAAAACAAAGGTTCTGACAAAGGTCTCATTTCCAAAATATATAGAGAACTGACCATAATTTATAAGAAACCAAACCATTCTCCAATTGATAAATGGTCAAAGGATATGAACAGACAATTCTCAGAGGAAGAAATTGAAACTATATCCACTCACATGAAAGAGTGTTCCAAATCACTACTGATCAGAGAAATGCAAATTAAGACCACTCTGAGATACCACTACACACCTGTCAGATTGGCTAAGATGACAGGAACAAATAATGACAAATGTTGGAGGGGATGTGGGGAAATTGGGACACTAATACATTGCTGGTGGAGTTGTGAAAGAATCCAGCCATTCTGGAGAGCAATCTGGAATTATGCCCAAAAAGTTATCAAACTGTGCATACCCTTTGACCCAGCAGCGCTACTACTAGGATTATATCCCAAAGAAATACTAAAGAGCGGAAAGAGACATATATGTGCCAAAATGTTTGTGGCAGCTCTTTTTGTTGTAGCTAGAAACTGGAAGATGAATGGATGTCCATCAGTTGGAGAATGGTTGGGTAAATTGTGGTATATGAAAGTTATGGAATTATTGCTCAGTAAGAAATGACCAGCAGGAGGAATACAGAGAGGCCTGGAGAGACTTAAATCAACTGATGCTGAGTGAAATGAGCAGAACCAGAAGATCACTGTACACTTCAACAACGATACTGTATGAGGATGTATTCTGATGGAAGTGGAAATCTTCAACATAAAGAAGATCCAACTCACTTCCAGTTGATCAATGATGGACAGAGGTAGCTACACCCAGAGAAGAAACACTGGGAAGTGAATGTAAATTGTTAGCACTAATATCTGTCTGCCCAGGTTGCATGTACCTTCGGATTCTAATGTTTATTGTGCAACAAGAAAATGATATTCGCACACATGTATTGTACCTAGACTATATTGTAACACATGTAAAATGTATGGTATTGCCTGTCGTCGGGGGGAGGGAATAAGGGAGGGGGGGTAATTTGGAAAAATGAATACAAGGGATAATATTATAAAATATATATATATATAATAAAAAAAAATTTAAAAAAAAATAAAAAAAAATTAAAAAAAAAATTAAAAAAAAAAAAAAAAAGTGATTTTTAAAAGTATAGTAGTTGGGGCAGCTAGGTGGTGCAGTGGATAGAGCACTGGCCCTGAAGTCAGAAGGACCTGAGTTCAAATTTGACTTCAGAAACTTAACACATCCTAGCTGTGTGATCCGTCACTTGATCCCAATTGCCTCAGCCCCCCCCCCCAAATATATATATGTGTGTGTGTGTGTGTGTGTGTGTATAATAGTTTTAGAGGGAGGATAAGGAAAGGTTTCCAAAAATAGACAGTGCCTGAGTTCTATCTTATGGAAAAAGGGGGAGGGTCTACATGAAGAAGGTAAGGAAAGTGAACTCTTTGAGGAGTCTGAAATATTTCCCCTTGATACCATCTGTCCAATGCTTAAAAAGCCATCTGATTGATTTGATAATTAAACCTCGCCTATAATTCCTAGGTAAAATATGTTAAACATCTGTCTCTGATCAACTTAAATATCACTGTTTTTATTATATCTAATGCTGGTCATTACTGTTAATATATGACTCATTTTATAAGGACATTTTTTTCAATGGAGCATGAGAGATGAATTCTCAGTTTAATAGATCTCTCTGGACTAAAAAAAAGATTCATAATGTTATGTTGATTGTTCAGTCCACTGACAGTCGTGTAGAGCTAAGTTGAAGACTCTAGGGAGAGTTTGGAGCAGACACAGGTGGATTTGTCAGTTGTAGTGTATCTCTCTTTGTCTTTCAGGGACAGCCTTGGACCCATGATAGGATTCTCTTCAGTTATAAAATTTTCTTTTTTTTTTTTTTTTTTTTTTTTTTTTTTGAGGCTAGGTTTAAGTGACTTGCCCAGGGTCACACAGCTAGGAAGTGTTAAGTGTCTGAGACCAGATTTGAACTCTGGTTCTCCTGAATTCAAGGCTGGTGCTCTATCCACTGCGCCACCTAGCTGCCCCTATAAAATTTTCTTAGAAGCACAATAATAATTTTCAAAATTCTACCTTTAAGCCAGCAGGAAAAGCAACTGTCCCTTTGCACATGGAAACTCAAATATGTGTGTGCTAATATTAATGCCAGTGACCCAAGGAAAGCTTTCTACCAACTTTCTGGGAGGTAGTGTGGTTTGGTGGGAGGGGTAACCAATTCAAACCAGACCTCTCTGTTTCTACTTATGTGACCTTAGCTCACACTTGACAGCTCTGTACCTCGGTTCCATCATTTGTATAATGGAACAGGTGGACTCAAGAATATCTAAGACCTTTCCAGACCCAGTTTCCTCATCTATGAATAGGGGATATTGATACTCATAATACCTAACTCCCAGCATTGACAGCTACTTTGAAATGATACTGAATTGGGAGCTGTGATTAGTAACTCATGTGTGGTAGAAATTAGACTTCTGACATGGGGAGACTCTGACCCTTGGAGAAGAAAACATTCTCCCCTGTTTGCAGAACACAGAGCAAAAACTGCGCCTGAGATGAGCATCCACATGAGACTAGCAAAATTCTCCACATAAATCTTCAGAACAAGACAGACAGACTGACAACAGGAACAGGAAACCTTCCAGCCACCAAGGAAAAGGAGTGGAACGGAAACAGTGCGATACAATTAGCAGAAACCATCTGTTGATCAGCTGTTCATCCCATATGACTTTGCTCCTTCAAGATACCGCACACCTGAAGTCCCAGGAGTCCCATGGAGACGTGCCCTTCCCCTCATCATCTGCTTTGTTCTATGAGGGAAAGTATGTGCTTCAGCCAAGGCAAATCCCCAGCCCCTTCTCTAACCAGTTCTTTGTTCTTCTATGAACTCGGTGAAGATCGAATGTCTGTAGTACTGCTCACTCTGAAATGGAATTCCCTGAAACAGGATAGAGAGATGTAGGCAATAGCCTAGGAGAAAATTAGGTATCTATGCAGATATACAGGGTGCCCCAGAGTTTTAAGCTATTAAAGCTTATTTGAAATTTTAAATATTAAAGCTTAAAACTGTCTGAAGATTTAAATATTAAAGCTTAAAACTGTCTATGTACCGATGGATAGATTGGTATACACACACACACACACACACACACACACACACACGTGTGTGTGTGTATATATACATATATATGTGTGTATATATATAATTAATATATATTTTAAATGTAAATATATATTCATACACATAGATGTATATATCCACATATACACATAACCCATAAATTATATACATATACATACAAACATATATTGTATTACATGATACTAATATTGTATGTTACATATTATATGTTATACAATATGTAATATTGTAATTGTAATAATATAAGCTATAAACACACACCTGTAGAATTAGAGCATTTCAGAGTCAGAAGGGGTCTCTTTGGCCATTTCCTTATCTGGAAAAGATTCCCCTCTCCAACAACCTGATGGTTGATCATCTATTCTTTGCTTTGAGATCTCCAATGAGGAAGAAGTTATTTTTAAAAACCACATCTATTTTTAAAAATAAATATTTGATAAACTTTCTAAAAGATTGATCGTGATTATTAAGTATTAAGAAAGATAAAGTTTAAATAACAATAATTCTATTTGTATAGACCTCTTAAGGTTTGCAAAATACTTTAACAAGAAGGTAAATAAGTATAAGTACTTACTGTGTGCCAGGTACTGTGATAGGCGCTTTACAAACATCTCATTTGGCCATCACAACAACCCTGTGATATAGGAGCTATGCTTATTTCCATTTTACAGGTGAGAAAACTGAGTCTGGGAGAAGACATTCAGGAATTTGCCCAGGGTCCCACTGTTAGTATCTGAGAGTGAATTTGTCTAAGGTACATTTATAAGTCAGATCTTCCTGACTTCAAGGACAGCATTCCATCACCCTGTCCTCATAGAACTTACAGTCCTTTTTCAATTAAATTTTCTTTTTCTCAATGTAAGTTTAACCAATAAATATAAACATATTAATATGAAAAGAAAAATAAAAGAAGTTAAATTTAATCCTCTGTTTTTCTGATACTTTAAAAATGTGAGCCCACTATGAGTCACCAAAATATTGTCCCATCATCCTCTGTAAAATCTCTGTTAACTTTCTATTCAGAATTCTAGTGACTTTCCTCTGCTTCTTTTAATATTTCAAGGTAGCAGTGCCATACTTGGCTATAGCCTTCATTCTCACTACACAGCTGGACTAAGTCCTTTTCTAGTCATACATGGCGTTGACTTTATAATTTGCTTCATAAACACAAGTGATCACGGGGGACATATCTTAAATGACTTCCCTCCTCCGTAGTCTTTCCATTTGCCCTTTACATTATCTAACATTTTTATTTTCTGTGATAGGTAGAGGAAAAGTCCATAGTGTTAAATTTGGAGTTGGCAAGACTTGAATCATAACCCTGCTAGGAAAATCACTACATCTCTCTCAGTCTCAGTTTCCTCATATATAAAATGAGAATAATACCACCTGTGTCATAATGTACTTAAATGTATTTAATTTAATCAATATTAAAGATATCTAAAGAGAGTGACTGCAGCCATGAAATTAGAAGACACTTATTCCTTGAAAGGAAAACTCTGGCAAATCTGGGAAGCTTGCTGAAAAGCAGAGACAACAAAGATCCATCTGGTCAAAGCTGTGATTTTTCTAGTTGCAAGGTATGGCTGTAAGAACTGAAATATAAGGAAAATTAAATGCCATAGAATTGACGGTTTTGAATTGTGGTGTTAGAGATAGATTCTGAGAATCCCTTGAACAGCAAAGCGGTCAAATCAATCAATACTCAATGATGTTCACTGGAAGATCAAATAATGAAATCGAAGCTTAAATACTCTGGCCACATAATAAGAAAATGGGACTCACAGGGAAAGACCCTGATGTTGGGAAAGATTGAAAGAAAAAGGAAAAGGGAATGACAGGATGAGATGGAGAGAATATAACATGGAAGCGAGGAACATGTAGTTGGGCAGATTTTGAGAGAGAGTGAAAGATGGAAGGGCTTGATATGCTATCCACAAGGTTACTGAGCAACTAAACTACAATGAGGGTATTGTTACATTACTTACACTTTTTGTCTTTCTCATCACTTAATACTGTGCTCAATGCAGAGTAGGCACATTGTTTCAGTTCTACAAGTATTTTTTTTCTTAAAAATAAATATCTTGTGTTACAAGTCATTATTAATCAGAGAAATGAAAATTATGACAACTCGGAGATACCACTCATCACCTTTGCACTTCTATCAACTATCTTAGTGGGGTGAGGAGGACTAAACCAAACTCATCTATGAAAAATTCTAGCCTACTATACCACTACACACCTGTCAGATTGGCTAGAATGACAGGGAAAGATAATGCCCAATGTTGGAGGGGATGTGGGAAAACAGGGACACTGATGCATTGTTGGTGGAGTTGTGAAAGAATCCAACCATTCTGGAGAGCAATCTGGAATTATGCTCAAAAAGTTATCAAAATGTGCATACCCTTTGACCCAGCCATACTACTACTGGGCTTATATCCCAAGGAAATACTAAAGATGGGAAAGGGACCTATGTGTGCCAAAATGTTTGTGGCAGCTCTTTTTGTGGTAGCCAGAAACTGGTAACTGAATGGATGTCCATCAATTGGAGAATGTCTGAATAAATTATGGTATATGAATGTTATGGAATATTATTGTTCTGTAAGAAATGATCAACAGGATAATTTCAGAAAGGCCTGGAGAGACTTACATCAACTGATGCTGAGTGAAATGAGCAGAACCAGGAGATCATTGTATACTTCAACAATAATGCCATGTGATAATCAATTCTGACGGGTGTGGCCATCTCCAACAATGAGAGGATCCAAATCAGCTCCAATAGAGCAGTAATGAACTGAAGCAGCTGCACTCAGCGAAAGAACTCTGGGAGATGACTATGAACCACTACATAGAATCCCCAATCCCTCTGTTTTTGTCCACCTGCATTTTTTATTTCCTTCACAAGCTAATTGTACACTATTTCAAAGTCTGATTCTTTTTGTACAACAAAACAACTGTTTGGACATGTATACATATATTGTATTTAATTTATACTTTAACATATTTAACATGTATTGGTCAACCTACCATCTGCGGGGGGGGGGGGGGAGAGAAGGAGGGGAAAAATTAGAATAAAAGGTTTGGCAATTGTCAATGCTGTAAAATTACCCATGAATATATCTGGTAAATAAATAAATATCTTGCAATTATCCTACAAAATTGCAAATCTCAAATGAGAAAAAAAGATATGTGAAGTGTTTTGCAAACCTTTCAGTCCCATGTAAATGTCATCCGTAGTGGTGGTCCATGATTCATTGTCATATAATACTAGAGTATTAGTGTTACAAAAGACTTTTTGTGAATGTTACAGAGTATTATTGTTCTATAAGAAATGATCAGGAGGATGATTTCAAAGAGGCCTGGAGAGACTTGCAGGATGCTGAGTGAAATGAGCAGAACCAGAAAATCATGGTACACAGCAAGAACAAAATTATACGATGATAAATTCTGATTAACGTGACTCTCATCAATGAGATGATTCAGACCAGTTCTAATGGTCTT
Organism: Sminthopsis crassicaudata; assembly: GCF_048593235.1. Lineage (NCBI taxonomy): Eukaryota > Metazoa > Chordata > Mammalia > Dasyuromorphia > Dasyuridae > Sminthopsis > Sminthopsis crassicaudata. The sequence goes on from NC_133617.1 coordinate 728,241,317, forward strand.
GTGATGAAGAAAGTCATCTGCGCCCAGAGAGAGGACTGTGGGAACTGCATGTGGATCACAATTTTAGCATTTTCACTCTTTTTGTTGTTGTTGCTTGCATTTTATTTTCTTTCTCATTTTTTTTTCCTTTTTGATCTGACTTTTCTTATGCAGCATGGTATTTGTGGAAATATCTATAGAGAAATTTAACATATATTGGATCAATTTCTAACTGGGGGAGGTGGTGGGGAAAAATTAGGACACGGGGTTTTGTAGGGATGAATGTCAAATATTATCCATGTATATATTTTGAAAATAAAAGGTTTTAATTTATTTTATAATTTTAATGTATATATATTATATATAGAATATACATATTTATTTATATATAATTATTATATAAAATATATTTATATACTCATATGCTTATATAAATACAATATATTTATATTAATTTTTATATAATATATTAATTTAATACTTTTTTAGAAGAAGGACTTTTGAAGCAGAAACTAACTTGAGGTAACTAAAGCACTGTATAGCTTCCTAAATGGAATCCAAAGTGATAATCTTTGTCTTCTCCTTCTGCTCAACTTTCAGACCTAGACAATTCTCCAATGAAAGCAGTGCCAGCACAGGAGGGTTGAATTAACTCAGCCAGTTAATATATGTTTTCATATCCTTTGTTTTTCTTGTGTTGGTGGGTAGGTTGATGGATCTCTTTTGAGTGACTGGATTTTACTGAAGATCCTTTGTAACTTTCTGGAACTTGATGCAATCAGCATGATGTTGACCAATGCATATAGGAGCATATGATAACTCTTGACATCAATAAAGAATCCCTCTTCTATTTGGTCTTTGCATGGTCCAAACTCCGTGACTTTGCAAATGCCCAGAGAACCTGTATTTTCATGCTAGATCTTGCCTGATGTAAAACTGCAGAGACCACTGGTTACATCTGTCTAAGAATCTTATATGATTTTTCTATTTGTGTGGGTAGATCCTTAAGAAATGCTTTTGAGAGTGAGTTCTGTCCTACTGAATTGTGCAAGCTTTTATTACTGACAAACATTAGGCACAATGAAATGCCTTGTTTTCTCTATACTTCCTTGTCAGCCATAGGATAATGAAAATAGGGCCAGCTGTACAAAATCATCCATAAAAATCTACTCCCATTTCTATTGGATGCATATTATTGGACTGCATTCTCTTCTTATTTTTGATTCATTTTTCTTCCATGTATCTTTTTTTAAAATTTTTATAATTATAACATTTTTGACAGTACATAAGCATAGGTAATTTTTTTACAACATTATCCCTTGTACTCCCTTCTGTTCCAAATTTTTCCCCTCTTTCCCTCCACCCCCTCCCCTAGATGGCAGGCATTCCCAGACATATTAAATACCTTATAGTATATCCTAGGTACAATATATATGTGCAGAACTGAATTTTGTTGTTGTTGTTGCAAAGGAAGGATTGTATTCGGATGGACCGCATTCTCTTAATAAATTTTATTAATAGAAGTTCAACTTTTCCTAATCTTGATTTGAGGATCCATAGGTCTTAGCCTTACAAGTAGTTAAGGAAGACAACTAAAAATTCTGATTTCATAGAACCACAGAATCTGAGAGTGGATAAATTTTACATGTAACTGAGAAAAATATTAAATAACAAAAAATAAGCTGAAAAAAGAGTGGATGAAAATTTCCAAAGTCATTGAGTCCCCTTACCTGAAACAGAATCCTTTCTTCAACATACCCAATAAGTATTCATCCATCCCTGTACAAAGATCTCTATTGAAGGGGCAGCGAGGTGGTGCAGTGGATAGAGCACCAGTCTTGAATTCAGGAGGACCCAAGTTCAAATGTGGTCTCAGACACTTAACACTCCCTAGCTGTGTGACCCTGGGCAAGTCACTTAAGCCCAGCCTAAAAAAAAAAAAAAAGATCTCTATTGAAGAGAAAAACTAAGGTTCATTATATCTTTGGATTATGCTAATAGGTCAGACATTTTTATTATTTTTGATAAGCTATTTTCAGTCATTAAAATTACTTTGTGACCCTATTTGGATTTTTATTGATAGAAACCCTCTAATGATTTGTCATTTCCTTCTCCAATACATTTTACAGATGAGAAAACTTAGGCAGACAGGATAAAATGCCTTCCTTAGGGTCACACAGTTAGTAAGTGTCTGAGCCAAATTTGAACTCAGGAAGATCTCGTGACTCCAGAACCGGTACTTTATCCACTCTGGAGCCACCTTGCTACCCCTTTCTTGTTCTTACATCTGCTTTTCTGTAATTCCTATTCATTGCTCCTACTGTTTCTCCCTCTGAAACTAAGTGGAAAAAAACCCAATCCCTCTTTCATGTGATAGATCATTGAATACTTAATTTCAATAACAATAATAAGAATTCTCTTTTCCAATCTAATCAATACCCATCCTTTCAGCTGATCCTCCTATAATGTGCTGTCCAGTCTCATTGCCATCTACTCTTACTCTATTTTCTAATTTTTCTGTGTCCTTCCTAAAATGGAGCACATGAAACTCAATATAAAAACACAGGTGTGATCTGACCAAGGCAGGCTACAGCACACCTGTCTTATTGGAGTTGACTCATCATTCCAGCATGTCAAGATTTTTTTTTTGATATCTTAGCTTTGCTAATCCATGTTTTACTTACCTTAACTAGTCTTCTGTCATCTGAATGAGGGATGCCAGAAGTTCTCTCCTACCAGCTTGTCATGGTGCCTGAAAATCCTCCATTAAAGATTCATTTCTTCAGGTCTAAAAGGTTTTGGGGTACTTAAAAGTCTCCTTTTAAACAGAAAACATTGCTGGATGGATACAACTATCCAATTCTTTCCAAATATGGATGTAAGCACATAGTAAGTCTCTTTAAGGAATCAAACAAAAGGATATGCATCTGGTATGAGTTAAGAAGTTGAAGGGGGAAGGAAGGAAGCTGTTCTAAGGTGAAAAGGAGATAGAAGTTGCCATTTCTCCCCATTGTTTTCTGATTATAAGGAAAAGGGTAAACCCTTTCAGTAGGGACTTATCAGGTGCTTTCTACTGAACCAGTGTGGAGTCGATGTTTCAGTCACAGTTCTCCAATAATAAGTGTCTTGAGAAATCTGTTTCTACAACTCTGAAGCATCTCTGAAATACAGAAACTCTAGCCGGGGTGACTTGTACGGGCAAGAGCTGGAATGCTGGGTTAGAGAAAGAGTCAGCCAGTCAGATATACAAGGCATCAAAAGAAAAATCAGAAAGAGAGGTCTTGACAAAGCATTATTAGAAATTTGAAAGAGGGCTTCTGATGAATATGGCTTCCTGAATGGAAGCAGAACTCTTACACAACTACTCCAAGAAAAACCTGAAATTCATATTAGACTGAATAATGATCAAGAAATGCAACCAATGATTACAGTAAGTAGACTCCAAATTAGAACTACACAAAAAGCATCCAGAAGCCCAAAGGCAATGGAACAAGAGGCAGCCAGCAAAACCAGTGCCAACCTAGGCAAATAAGCTTGTATTTGAGCCAGAAGCACCTGTGGCCCTCAGGGCTCTCTGTCCAAAAGAAGCAAGAATGGAAAGCTTAAAGGAGAAAGCCCCAATGGAGAACTTGGAAACATAGAAGATCTGAGACTGACAGCCCTGCTAACTTAAGGATGAAAGGTCCCTAGCACTCAATCCTGAGATGTCAAAGAGACCCCTAGAGATCCAGTTCTCTGAACCTCAAAGATCCAGGCATAATAACATAGGTAGTGGCCAACACAAAAACCCAGAACAAGCAGAGCTCACCATACCACCAAAATCACTCAAGGGATAGATGCTGGCCTAAGCTCAAAGCCCAGAGCAGGAACTCAAGAAACACACTAAGTAGCATCAAAAATTACTTATGGATTTAGACCTCTACAAGGATGCAACCTAAAAGGAAAAGGTAGCTCCAAATCACTTTCAAGCAGAGACTCAAAGGAAGACCACATGTATTCTTAGAAGATATAAAGCAAAAAACTTTTTTTAATTAAATAAAATCTCTGAAGAATGTAATTGAAAGAAGAATAAATAACTTAGAAGAGAGTAGAAAATCTTACCCCCAAAATTAGAAAAGGCCAAACAAAAATCAATGATTCCATAAGATAATAAGTAATATAAAAGTAAAATGAAAATAAAAATAGAAGAAAATGTAAAATATCTGATATCAAAAAACAATTGACCTGGAAACAAGTCAAGAGAGTCCATGTAAGAATCATTTTTTATGGTTGTTTAGTCATTTTAGTTATGTCTGATTTTTCATGGTTCCCTTTGGGGATATCTTGGCAAAGATACTAAAGAGGTTTCCATTTTCTCCTCCAGTTCATTTTACAGATGACGAAACTGACAGAAATAAGGTTAAGTGACTTGCCCAGGATTACACAGCTAGTAAGTGAACTCAGGAAGACTCATCTTTTTTGACTCTAAGCCCAGTAATTTATCTGCTGTACCACCTAGCTGCCACTTAAGAATCACTGGCCTCCCTAAAAATCATGATGAAAAAAATCTGAATTCTATATTTCAAGCAATCAAAAATACTACCCAGATCTAACAAAACCAGAAGGTAAAGTGAAAATAGAAAGAATTCAGCAATCACCTAAAAAAATTCCCCAAAGTAAAAATCCCAGGAATATCAAAGCCAAAATCCAGCACTTCCACATGAAAGAAGAAATACTTTCAATATCCCAAAAGTAACTGTTCAAATACCAATGTGACATCTTCTACTATAAGTGAGAGAGGATCTCAAAGTACAATATACAAAAGGCAAAAGATATTGTCTTGTAACCAAGAATAACTCATCCTGCAAAGCTGAGTATAATCCTATGGAGGAAAATGTATCTTGAATAAAATAAAGAACTTTCAAATATTGCTGATGAAAAGAGCAAAGTTGAATAGTAATTTTAAAATATAAACATCAGAGTCAAGAAAAACCTAGAAAGGTAAATATTCAAAGACTTAAACAAGCTGTATGATAATATAATGCTAGCACCCTAATAGAAAAGAAACTAATGTCCTTTCAGAATCCCGATGTCTTCAAAGAGTATGTGTTACAAGAGTTCCTAAACAAAAAGACAGGAACTGAAATGAGGAGATTTATTTTTCCAAGCTATAAAGGGGGAAAGAAAAGGGAGAATAAAAGGAATACACCAATGTAGAAAAAGGGAAGAGGATGGAATTAGCTATTTTTCATGATTGGTAGTGTAATTGGTTTGTGTAAGAAGAGGAAGTGAGCATTAGATGACTCTCACTTTCACCTGAAAAGGATAGAGAAGAATAAAATATTTAGAAACTTTTATCAATGCAATCACCAATTGTATCTCCAAAGGACCTATGTCTCCCACCTTCTCAGCATTCATTTTTTAATGCTGCTTCCGTACAGGTATGGCTTTTTAATTATATTTATTTGTTACAAGGGTGTGTTTTTTTTGTTATTTATAGTTTTTCCCCTAGGGTTTGGATGAGGGAGGAACAAAAACAAAAACAAACAAACAAAAAGAATTAGCAATAATGATGCAAAAAATATTTTTAATGTGCAGAGAACAAAAAAAATTCAGAAGGAAACAGACAGGTAGGACAGTTCTGAAAGTAATGTGCAAATTGTCATTTTTTTTTTAATTATGTTTTCAGGGGTTTTTTTGTAAGACAATTAGGGTTAAGTGTATTGCCTAGGGTCACACAGTTAGGAAGTGTTAAAATATCCTCCTGACTCCAGGGCCAGTACTCTATTCACAGTACCATCTAACTGCCCCCATATATTTTTTTTAATTTCGTGAAATGGGGACAGCTAGTTAATGCAGTGGGTTAGAGCATCACCCCTGAAGTCAGGAGGACCTGAGTTCAAATTTGACCTCAGACACTTAACACTTCCTAGCTGTGGGACTCTGGGAAAGTCACTTAATCCCAATTGCCTCAGGAAAAAAAAATAGCATGAAATGAAGATTTATCATATCATGTAAAATCTCCCTTTTGTATTCCACTGTTTATATATAGAAATGTTCTTTTTTATGTTTAACTTCAGAATAAAGTTTTTCAAAACCGAAATTCACACAGATGGGACTAATCCCTCACTAACAAAATCACCAGGAAAACAAACATTTCATACAAAAGAGGAAAGAGAGAATACCACAAATTCTGTGGTCACATACCTAAGTCCTGGATTAGATCTCCAAATAACATTGTTGGAGACTAGTAGTAATATCACACATTGGCTTAACAGAACCTACCATATAATTTCTCTCATTGCTAATGATCTGTTCTAACTTGCCTTAGTTCACCTCTAGGGAATGTAATCATAGTCAGGTAATCTCAGGCTAGTGGTATGCATTCCCTTTCCTACTTTCTTCCTTGGATTAATGATTTCAAACCATCACTCTGCTACAAGGTTTTCTATGAGCACAGTATTTTAGGGATGAACCTCCTACATTTTATCTCTCCAAAAGATTCTCTGGATGCCCTGAAAAAGTTGTCAAGAATCTCTTTTCTGCCACTAATTCTATTCCTTTTATTGTATGATTCCATGACTAGAACTCCAGTTCCACTGAATTTAATATTAGATTAATTATTAGATTATTAGAATATTATATTAGATAATTAGAGTAGATTAATATTAAATATATATATGTATATATATATATCCTTCTATTTCTTACAGACAATTGAAAAGTCTGATGCTAAATCTTTTCTACACCACAATTTCTAGGGTCAAAACTTGGGAAAAGGACATTAACAAGAAGATCCATCTGACGTACTTGTAATAATCAAGAATATAGACTTGAAAACATTCACTCAACTGGATGAACTGGAGAATAGATGAGCACAATTCTGCAGAAATTAGGATGACTTTTTTTTTAATGCTAACAAAAGAAAATCATCTGATTCCATAGTTAAACATGAACTTAGTTTACCTTCTTATAGAAAATTAATTGTCCAATCAACCAATAAGCATTTATATAGTGCCTACTTTGTACCAGGAACTATGTATGAATATAAATGCAAAAAGAGATGGTCCTGCCCTCAAGGAGTATCCTTTTAGATGATTGATTCTTGAACTGCTTCTGCAAGGCAGAGAAGTCCAGGACAGAAAAGATCCCCTTCTATTGAGAATCTTTATTTTATTGGAAATCAAAGATAAGCTTGTCCTTTTTTGTCTTGTGTATGTATGTGTAAGAGAGACAGAGACAGAGAGAATGAGAGAGAGAGAAAGGGGAAAGGAAGAAGGGAGAGAGGGAGAGAGAGAGACAGACAGACAGAGAGAGACAAAGAGAAAGAGAGAAAGAGACAGAGAGACAGAGAGAAAGAGAGAGACAGAAAGAGAGAGACAGAGACAGACAGAGAGAGAGAGAGAGACAGAGAGAGAGACAGACAGACAGACAGACAGACAGAGAGAGAGAGAGAGAAAGAGACAGAGAGAGAGACAGAGAGACAGAGAGACAGAGACAGAGACAGAGACAGACAGAGACAGAGACAGAGAGACAGAGAGAGAGAGAGAGAGAGAGAGAGAGAGAGAGAGAGAGAGAGAGAGAGAGAGAGAGATTTTAGTATAGGGGCCCCAGAATTGAAAATTTACAATACATTTTGCATGGGAGAGAACTGCTTAAGAAAATGTGGATGGTAGGACTATTTGGAACTGGTACAGCTTTTTCAGCCTGGTAGATATTTTTACAGGCCCACAGCTGGGTTTGCATTTTTTATGTATTCATTTTTTTTTCAAACTAATGTAAGACTCACCTAAACCCATGCTTTATTCCCATATGTCAAGTCATTGCTCATTCCTTATGTGGAAAAACTGCATAATTTATTTAATGCACTCTGACCTAGGACAGTTTGAAAATATAAACTGGGTTAAATCAAACAGACAAATAAATATAAGTGGGAGAGGTCCATGAAGTAGATGCATCTTTAATGATGCAAATGCAAATGAAAATCATTGCAAGATATTGGCATCTTGCTGGGGTATGGATTGTTTTTCTCTTGTATAAAATAGAAGCTTAATTGTATGCCCAGAAAAAAATTCTCCAGAAAATATGGTGACCACATGCATGAAGTGAGCAACAGCTTTCCATAAAAGGTTGTGTGTTTAATCTGTTAAAGAGCAGATATTTACGATGTCTGTACTGTCATTCCCAATTCTTCATGGTCCATTAAATACCCACCTGGACACTGCATCATTTAACTACTGGAATGTGTCCACTTTTTTATCATGAGGACATTCTATTTGAGTACCACATTCAGTGTTTAAACTAATCAGCAAATTATATTTGTTATCCCTGTGTAACTTCCCACCATCCCCACCCTTACTGAACAGAAGTGTTTGTGTATGGAGTCATTTCTTAGTGTTGTCCTGGTTTTAATTTTCCTAACTCCAAGCACATCTCCTATTTTGAGAACAAGCTGCTTCCCAAATTCTGAATTTAAAGTCCAATCAAGTATTGAAAAGTTGGCTTTTCTTTTTTTCCTTAATGATCATTTGATGAGTTCAGTAGGCAGGCTGATCTCAGCAGCTCTCATGGGTTTAATGAACACTTCGAGGTAGATGACTCTTGGCCTGAAATCTCCAGTTTCTAGTCTTTAGTCTCCAGTTGGCCATTGAACACCCACCTGGATGTAACATAGATATTTTAACTGCAGTGTGTCTAAAACACAACTCATGATCATCCCCCTTAAACTTGCTCCCCAAATTTTGCTGTTTCCCTCCAGAGTACCACCGTACTTCCAGTCATCCAGGGTGCAATTTCAAAATCATTCTTGATAACCCATAAACAATCACTTTTCAAATTTTCTTTTCTTTTCTTTCTTTTTCATTTCTTTCTCTATGACGTCTCTCTCATCTGTTCCTCTCCCTATACTCACATGGCCACCATGATAATTTGGGACATTGTAGCACATACTCTGAAACTATTTGCTCATGTACCATCCTGCTTAACCCCATTATTGTTGTTTAGCCTTCGTTTTTGAAGAGAACCAATGACATCACAGGGCAATGTCTTGAATTGGATTTAGGTAAGACAGAATTGCATAAAATCATCAGCTTACGGTTGCTAGACAAAAGCCAGGATGATTGACAATGGCTAGAGACACAAAGGATGACCTTGGTATCTTTGATGTCTGGCCAAACTCTAAGCACTCCATAGTGCTTCCTTGACGGCCATCATGGCCATTGGACCAAACTGTTCTCATCCAGCCACTGTTCTGGGAGAAGTCTTCACCTGCTTAGGATAGAGACCCCCTAACCCACCAATGGATCTGTGCCCTGTCGATTAACCTGAACTTCATCACAAAACCATTGAAACTGGCCTGAATCAGCTCATTGTTGGAAAGAGTCGCTTCCATCAGAATCGATCCTCACATCCTCTTGTTGTTGCCCTGTACAGCAATCTCCTGGTTCTGCTCATTTCCCTTAGCATCACTTCATGTAAATCTCTCCAGGCTTCTCTGAAATCCCCCTTCTGATTGTTTATTACAGAACAATAATATTCCATAACATTCATATCCCATAACTTATTCAGCCATTGTCCAACTGATGGGCATGCACTCAGTGTCCAGTTTCTTGCCAATACAACAAAGGCTGCCACAAACATTTTTGCATGTTTTCCCTTCTTTAAGATCTCTTTGGGATACAGGCCTAGTAGAGACACTGCTGGATCAAAGGGTATGCCCAGTTTGATAGCTTCTTGGACACAATTCCATATCACTCTCCAGACTGGTTGGATCCATGCACAATTCCACCAATAATGTATTAGTGTCTCAGCTTTCCCACATTCCCTCCAACATTCATCATTATCTTTTTCTGTCATTTTAGGAAATCTGACAGGTGTGTACTGGTACCTCAGAATTGTCTTAATTTGCATTTTTCTGATCAATAGTGATTTAGAACTTTTTTTTCATATGACTAGAAATGGTTTTAATTTCTTCATCTGAAAATTATCTGTTCATATCCTTTGACCATTTATCAATTGGAGAATGACTTGTGAATCAATTCTCCATATATTTTAGAAATGGGACCTTTATTAAAACCTTTGAATGTAAAAAAGTGTTTTTCCTATTTACTGAGAGGAAGTTTTTCTTGATCCCTATAAGTTTGTGTTCCCCACCTAAAATCACTGAATGTAAACCTAATTGTTTATATATCATGCTTTCCCTGAGCGCTCCTTAAGGAGGATTTATCATTAAGTCTGAATCTTCAGTCCCCCCCCAGCACATGGCTTTGCTCATAGCAAATGATTCTTTGTTGGAATAGACTCGATTGCATTGGATTAGATTGGATTGGACTGGGATTGAATTGAATTGAATCAGGTCTGACTCGGAGAGACCTTGAAATCATTGTTGGAATGGCTGGTTCAAAGTTGTGGTTGCCTGGTCCTTGGCCCCACATCATAATGAGACTCTTCACTCTCCACATCAAGAGAACTTTTGTATGTGATAAATGATGTGGGTTGAGATTTGAAATTTCCATCCTGGCCTTTGGCAGCTGGGAACTCAAATGGATCCCACAAACTGACTGCCTGTGGTTCATGGATACAATTGGATATGAGAACTGAGTTCTGGGCCATAACTCTCATGGCCCATGTGAGACCCGACTTAGAGATTTAATCCTAATTCAATCCGCCATACGGTAATTTTCATTTTCATCATGATGTCTCTTTGTTTCTATTATATTTTATGATACTATGATCAATTTGGCCGGTCTCTTTCAGAGAGAGCAGACCGCAGTTCAGAGCTGTGCTTGCTTTACTGACCTCAGCACCTTTCTCTTAAATCATTTTTGAACTTTGCTCATTTTCCCCCTCACTGGCAATTCAGGGAGAGGTCATTATGGCCTATGGGAGTCTGCATCATCTAGTTGGACACTTGCTATCCTGTGAGTCTTAAAAATATACTTCCTCTTTTATTATAGTTGTTCAAAGAGTAGTTATTAATTATTAACAATAAATAACTTTAAAATGGATCTCAAGCTACATTTTCATTAACATTTGAATTGCTAAACTTAAAGTAGACTCCAATAAGTTGACACTAGGCAGAATTATAAAACCATGGATAGTATTTATATAAAGCCTTAAGGTTAACAAAGATATAGATAGATAGATAGATAGATAGATAGATAGATAGATAGATAGATAGATAGATAGATAGATAGATCATTAGAGTAAGTGTCTGAGGTGGGATTCAAACCTGGGTCTTTCTGAGTCCAAACTCAGTCTCTACACCACGCTGCCAACATTCTCTTCCAGTCTTCTTCCTCTACTCCCCTCTTCCCTTCTCTTAATTTGTCCCCACTGCCGCCATGAAAAATAGGCATAATAATAATTTCTGTCCTACAACTTTCATGGGGCCATTTGAAATTCAAGTAAAAGATAAATAGTATGAAAACAATCAAAAAGTACACAAATATTTGCTTTAACTAAAATTATTTTTATATTAGAAATCTTTGTCCCGTTTTCTTCCTTTTGGTTCCCATTTTCCCAACCCCAGCCAAAGCCATCTTTACATCTTCCTTGCCTACTGCAAGAGAGACCTGCCAAGAGTTCCCACCTTCATTCACTTCATCCTCTAATATATTGATGACAGATTAATCATTCTAATATGTCCCTCTGACCATATCAGTCTCCTGATCAAAAACCCATTTCCTACTGAATAAAACATAAGCTGCCTTGTTTTGCATTTAAGGTCCATCAACATCTGGCTCCAGATTAAGTATAGTAGGAAAAGCACTGGATTTGAAACCAGAATATCTGAGTTTAGTTCTGCCTTCAATATTTACCTGACCTTAGATATAGACACAATTTCACTCTCAGTTTCCTTATCTGCAAAATGTCTCATAGTATTGTAGTGGTGCAAAGTCTTTGTAAAATATTAAAGAATTGTAGGATCCTTTTTCTCTCTCCTTCCAACTTCATCCAACATATGTCTCCATTCCTTATGTGCTGAGTTCCCCTACCATCTCCTACTGCCTAAGACATCCATGCCCTTGCCAGTTAAAGGCCTACTTTTTTTTAAAGCTTTTTAATTTTCAAAAGATGTGCATGGATAATATTGTAACATTGATCTTTGCAAAACCTTGTGTTCCAATTTCCTCCTTTCCTCCCTACCTCCTCCCCTAGATGGCAAGTAGTTCAATATATGTTAAACATGGTAAAATATATGTTAAATCCAACATATGCATACACATTTATACAATTATCTTGCTGCACAAGAAAAATCAGATGAAAAGGGGTAAAAATGAGAAATAAAGTAAAATGCAAGCAATCAACAACAAAAGAAATGAAAATGCTATATTATGATCCACATTCACTCCCCACAATCCCCTCTCTGGGTGCAGATAGTTCTCTCCATCACAAACAATTAGAACTGGCCTGAATCATCTCATTACTGAAAAGAGCCACGTCCATCAGAATTGACCACAATATAATATTCTTGTTGCTATGTATAATGATCTCCTGGTTCTGCTCACTTTACTCAGCATCAGTTCATGTAAGTCTCTCCTGACCATTTCTTAAAGAACAATAATATTCCATAACATTCATATACCATAACTTATTTAGCCATTCTCCAATTGATAGGCATCCATTTAATTTCCAGTTTCTGGCCACTATAAAAGGACTGCCACAAACATTTTTGCAAATGTGAATCCCTTTCCCTCCTTTAAGATCTCTTTGGGATATAAGCCCAATAGTAATACTGCTGGGTCAAAGGATATGCACAGTTTGATAGCCCTTTGGGCATAGTTCCAAAATAGTTGGATCAGTTCACAACTCCACCAACAATGCATCAGTGTCCCAGTTTTCCCACATCCCCTCCAACATTCATCATTATTTTTTCTTGTCATCTTAGCCAATCTGACAAGTGTATAGTGGTACCTCAGAGTTGTCTTAAGGTACATTTCTCTGCTCAATAGTGATTTCCAGCACCTTTTCATATGACTAGAAATGGTTTTAATTTCTTCATCTGAACATTGTTTATATCCTTTGATCATTTATCAATTGGAGAATGATTTGAATTCTTATAAATTCAAATCAGTTCTCTGTATATTTTAGAAATGAAGTAAAGGTCTACTTTAAATGCTATATTATCCTTCAAGCTACCTCCTCTAAAGCCCTTCCCTCCACATAAGAGGGAGCTGGGTTCAAATCACACCACTGACACGTACTAGCCATGTCATATTAAGCAAGTCATTTGACAATTTTCTTATATAATTGGTAGATGAGAGGGGGGTTAGACTCAATAGCCTTTGTGGTTTCTTCTAACTCAAAATCTCTAAGAATCTTGCTAAAAAAAATTCTAAAACTCACCAAAACATGAGTCTCTTACCTGATCCAGGTTTCATGTCTATGGAAGGCTCCATATCAGCTTCTTCCTAGTCAGGTATGTTGACATGCTTCCAGATTAATCTTCCTGAAGGAACTATGATTCTATCTAACAAAAATGGGACATTCAAGTGATAGACTGCTCATTACCATCTTTATTCTGAGAACTCAATCTGAGTCAATACAAAACAAGCATTTGATAAATTCCCTACTAAGTGCTGGGTAATGGGACCTTACATTGGAGGGGAAGGGAAGAAATGCCATTTGTACAAAAAAGTATGTTAAAAAAATACAAAGTATCTTCAACATAGAGAAGAGCTAATCCAATTCCAAATGATCAATGATGGACAGAATCAGCTACATCCAGAAAAGGAACACTGGGAAATGAGTATAAACTGTGAGCACTGTTTTGTTTTGTTTTGTTTTGTTTTTCTTCCCAGGTTATTTTTAGCTTCCGAATCCAATTCTTCCTTTGCAACAACAACAACAACAAAATTCGGTTCTGCACATATATATTGTACCTAGAATATACTATAAGATATTTAATATGTATGGGAATGCCTGCCATCTAGGGGAGGGGGTGGAGGGAAGGAGGGGAAAATTTTGGAATAGAAGGGAGTACAAGGGATAATGTTGTAAAAAAAAAATTACCTATGCATATGTACTGTCAAAGAAAAATTAATAAAAAATTTTAAAAAATTATTAAAAAATACAAAGTAATTTCAGAAGTAGAAGGGATCATTAGGAAAATCCAGAAAGGCCTTATTTTGGAAGTAGCATATGATAATGGCCAGAAAGTATCCAAAAAGTATAAAAATTGTCCTCACCAAATTGGATCATTCGGTGACCAAGACCTCCAGTCTTTCTTTCTCCTTTTCATTTAAGCCCTTCCATCTCATTCCTCCTTCCATGAAAACCTCCTCATCCTGAACATCATAACTTCCTAAATATCTTTTAGGAAATACCTACTGAGGCATTTATGGCTATGTTTTCATACATCTCCCCTTCCAAACAACACTGGAATTTTAACCCACAGATGTCTATGTTCCCCAAAGGAACAGGTGAGTTTGCCAGGTATTAAGATGGGCTATTGAATGAAGAATTTCTGGGTCCTTCTCTAATCATAGACTTCAGAGACCAAAGAGACCAATTCATCCATTTTATTGATGAGGAAACTAAGACTTACAGAAAATTTTCATGTGATATATCTGAAGAAAGCCCTAGATTTGAAGTCAGGGGACCTAGTTTGGGGGACAGTCACTGGACATTTATTTCCTTCTCTGTGAAAAAGAGGACAATAATCGCTGATTCCTTCCAAGCTTAAATCAAGGAGCACATGAGGTAGGTCCCTGATGGGTTAGTAATAGCAGAGCCAAGACTTAACCCCATCCTCTGACTTCAGTTATGGCTCGATCAAACACAAAATGCTCTGTTCATCATTGAGAACCTTTCATAAGCTGGCCCTCTCCCATCTTTCCAGTCTTCTTCCATAACACTAGTTACACTGACCTCCCGGTTGTCTCACAAACAAGACACTCCATCTCAGCTCTGGGCATTCTCTCTGACTTCTGACTCTCCTCCTTCTCCTCTGCTTCCTAGCTTTCTTTAAATCCCAACTAAAACATCACCTTCATCAGGAAGCCATGCCCAATCACTCTTTTTTAAAAATGAAGCTTTTTATATTCAAAACACATACAGAGTTTTCAACATTTGTCCTTGAAAAATCTTGTGTTCCAATTTTTTTTCTCCCTCCCTTCCTCCTAACCCCTCCCCTAGATGGCAAGTAATCCAATATATATTAAACACATGCAATTCTTTTATACATGTTTCCAACAATTCTCATGCTGCACAAAAATCAGATCAAAAAGGGGAAAAAATGAGAAAGAAAACAACAGCAAAAAAATTGAAAATGCTATGTTGCGATCCACAAGATTTCACAGCTAATAAGTATGCAACAAGAGATGTGAATTCAGGTTTTCCTGATTCCAAATCCCACCTTCTAATCACTACCCAAGTTAGAAAAATTCTCTCCCCATGTATCCCCCCCAAAATTCAAATTCAAAGCTAAAGATCATTTTATTTTTGTCTTTGAATTTTCAACACCAAGCCTGGAGCCTATAGAATATTCAATGATTAATAAATACACGTGCCAACTGATGGATAGATTGGTAACCTTTCCGGGGCTAATGCCTCAGGTTCTTCACAGGATGTCTTGGGATTTACAGGCTGGTACCATGCCTTAAATTCAAATCACTCTGGCAGCCACTGATTGATCAATTGGTCTCAGACCAAGTCCCACTTTTGTATTCTGTATAGGTGTATATTTATGTATCTATATATGTGTATATATGGTTGTATATGTATGCTGTATATATATACTTACATATTTGCTATGTGTATATAGACATGTATATTTGTATTTATGTATGTATATTTGTGTATATGGTTGTATATGTATAATGTATATATATACATATGCTATGTGTATATAGACATATATATTTATATTTATGTATGTATATGGTTGTATATGTATGCTATATATGTTTACATATATGTTGCATGTATATCTATATATATAAATAGATGTGTGTATTTGTATGTGTGGATAAATAAAAGATATCTTTTATTTATCTAGATAACAGATAAAATAGGTCATTTTCTACCTCATTTCTTCCCTAACCTTAACCACTAAAAGGATGTTACCTCATTCTCACTGAGACCTTTTAGCTTAAAAAGACCAGGGTTCCCCACTGCTTCCAGGGCCATCTCCCATCCTCCTGACCTATTTTCTGCCACTGGACCCAGCTGGCTCTGGAGGGGAAAGTGAGGCAGGTGACTTTGTGCAGCCTGCCCTCACCTAAATCCAACTCACCTTGTCACATGGCAGCATCCCCTCCCTGATATCTTCCAGAATTAAGAGAAAACAGCAGTAGCAACCTAGAACCCATGAACCCTTGTTTTTTCTTTTTTTTTTTTTTTACCTTTGACAAGTATTTCACTAAAATTGTCTTCCTTTATAATCCTCTCTTTGATCTTAGGCAGTTGAAAACATTATTCTGAGAAAGGTTTTACCATTGGGTTTCACAGCCTTTACACGAAGGTAAACAATCTCTCAGGTCCAAGTGACTGAGAGAGACCTTGGGGGACCTTTCACTCCCCTCCTTCCGAATGGGATTTAAGGCCTTTGAAGAGCCTCCTCTATGAGTTAATGCCCCCCTCTGTTTTCCTTTTCATATTCTCCCTCTTGTAGAAGGTCTCCACCCCTCACGGCCTACAGCAGAAAAAATAGGGGGAAACCCACCAGATAAAGAGCCTTTGTAGCTGGAATGGGTTTATCAGCAGCTTCCCAAGGAAGCCTCCCTGCCCTTCCCCTCAGACAAGGGGGGAAATGGGTGCCCTCTTCTTGATTTGTTGCTGCCAAGGGCAGGGACCAGAAAACGACCTTCCAGTGGGGAGGAGGTGGGGGCCGGGGGGAGCCTTAGTCCCTGGGTAGGAGGCCCACGCACCTGCTTCCCTGGAGCGGGTGACTTGGGGCACCCAGCATTGTCAGTGCAGCTGTTTGCTTTGGGGAATGAGTTGGCTCAGTCAAGCCCTTTGCTATTGTGTCTTGTGTGCAGAAATCTTGGGCCCAGAACAAATACATAAATCTAGGCCTGGCTGGGGGGAGGTGGTGCTTCCTGAGGCCCATGTGGAGAAGAGCTCAGAGTTTTCTTTGTAAGGACCAGAGTGATTTCATGGCCCAGTCACCTGCTTTTTCATTTCTAGTCCTTCAGCCCTCAGGAGAGTGGAAGGTGAGTGGGTTCCATACCCTGGAGAGGAGCGACCAGCCCTGACTGTTGTAGAACCTGTGGGCAGCAAAAAAATAAAAAATCTCTTAAGAATCAGCCTCTTGTCTGGTGATGGAGAGAGCCACCTTTACCCAGAACAAGGACTGCGGGGACTGAATGAGGATCCCAACAGAGCATTTTAACTTTTTTGTTATTCTTTGCTTGCTTTTTATTTTCTTTCTCATTTTTTCTTTTTTGATCTGATTTTTCTTGTGCAGCTTGATAATTACAGAAACATGTATAGAAGAATTGTGCATGTTCAACCTATTACTTGCTTCTAGGGAAGGAGGAGAGGGAAGGAAGGGAGAAAAAAAATTGGAACACAAGGTTTTGCAAGAGTGAATGTTGAAAATTATCTAAAGTGAATGTAAACTGTTGGAACTACTGTCTATCTACCCAGGTTACTTATACCTTCGGAATCTAATACTTAGTGTGCAACAAGAAAATGGGATTTACACACATATATTGTATCTAGGTTATACTGTAACACATGTAAAATATATGGGATTGCCTGTCATCTAGGGGAGGGAGTAGAGGGAGGGAGGGATAATTTGGAAAAATGAATATAAGGGATAATGTTATTTTAAAAATTACTCATGCATATATAATGTCAAAAAATTTATAAATAAAATTTTAAAAAAAGAAAATTATCTATGCATTATGTTTTGAAAATAAAAACTTTAAAAATAATATTTAGTAATAATATAAAAGCAGAGAAGCAAAGAAAAGATAGCTACTTGTGAATATATAATCTTTTCTATTATTATATATGATTCCTTAAAATGGAAATTTATTGTTACATGTTTTGAATCTTTCCTGATATTCTGCTGGGCACATGACAATGTTTTGTTTTATTATTATGATTATTATTATTAATTTTACTTTCTTTTTTGTTTTCCTTTTTCTTATTTTGTATTTAGTTTTAAATAAAAATAAAGAAGTCAATTACAAATTTTAAAATTAAAAAAAAATAAGCTTCTTGGAGCATGTATTTCAGCTTGCAAGGTGGGAGTTGGGGGAAGAAAGGGCAAAGAAGGTGACTTCCATAGGATCACAAAAGCTGGACGAACATTAAAAGTCACCTAGTCCCATTTCCTTGACTATAACATGAGCAACTGAGGCCCAGAGGGGTCAGGTTCATAGAGTAAATCTGGAAGGGAGCCTTAGAGGTCATGGAATATAACCATCTCATTTTACAAATGAAGAAATTGAAGGCAAGAGGAGCTCAGTGACTTAGTCTGGGAAGTAGTAAGCAGCAGAGGCAGAACTTGAACCCAGTGCATCTATTTATTGGATAGGGTCAGGTGGGAATTTGCTTTGTCCATGCATATTTGTTTCAAGAGTTTTCTGTTCCTTTGTTTCCTCTTGTGACTTGGGGAATGAGAAAAAAAGAAAACAGATAGTTGTTCATTCATAAAAGAAACTAATAATCCCAATAACAGATTATTCAACCCCCTGCTTGAAGACATAAGGTTTTATCCGTGGTCCTTTTTCTTTCTTACATCAGTATCAATTCTTGATAACATCCATATATAAGAACCACTCTTACTATGGTGGTTTTTGTTACAACTAGAATTGAGCAAAACAATGTGTATGCCTTATTTCACACCACCAGGCCACCACCTCTCAAATGAGAACAAGCAATATTTTTTTTTAAATGTGGCTATATTTTGCTAGTATAAAATACAAGGTAGATTTGGTCTTTCTCTGGTTTATTTCATCAATTTAAATGACAAGTCAGATCCCTCTAACTTTAAAAAACCTATTGAGAATCTGGATTAAAGTGTGTGTTGGGGAGGAGGGGACTTAACAATAATTCACATTTATTTAGTGTTTTAATGTTTTTAAAGTCCCTTAGAGGCCTAGCTACTACTTACAATAATTCCATAAGATACCTGCTGTTATAAATTATAACTTTACAAATAAGGAAACTGAGGCTGAGATAGATCTTTCTTGCTATTTATAAGCAAGAGATTTTCCAGCTCATTTAATTTAATCAGTCCAAGAAAAGCATTTATTAAACACTTCTTGGGCACGAGGCACTGTGAAAGTATTTGTAGCACAAGAACGAAAGTGAGACAGCCTCTGAACTTGGGAAGCTTACTTTCTATCTTGAGTTTTAGAGTATGGAACCTGAATTCAAATCTACACTGGGCTCTCTGTGGATAAGGCATTTCAGGGCTCTGAATATCGTCTCTTATCTGGAAAATAAGGATCTTAGACTGAGCAGTCTCTGAGATTCCTCCCAGTTCTACATCCGTGATTTTAGGACTGGCCCAGAATCAGAGATAATACAATAGGGAAAAGAGAGCAGGTCTTAGAACCAAGTTAAGTCTCATCCTGCTCTAAATCTAGCATTTTTTCCACAGGGCTCTGCTGATGTTGAGACTTGAATTCCCTTCAGGGAGACATGGGGGCCTTCTGTAGCTTATTCATCCACTCCCACATCCAGAAATTCAGATAAAGGAAGGATCTGGAGGCCAGGGACAAGCGTCACTTTCTGGAGAAGGTCCTCCCCTTCCCAGTAAAAACCAATCCCAAAGGCTTCCCCCCCCCCATCAGGAACCCAATAAATAACTAGCCACTTGCTATTCAAGCAGCTGTGCTTTTTTTATGGCCTTCATCCATTGTTACTCCATGTTTTCCACAAGCCCCCACCCACCCACCCCTAAAAAAATGGCTAAAATTTATGACTAGGAGGAATATCTGACTACTTTTGAAGTGAAGTGAAGGGATCAATTGTTCCATATGGCGAGAATCAGAGCACTCAGTTCTCTCTATTCACCAGGAAAGATGGATGTGAGAAAGGGCAGAGCTTGGCCACTGGCATTGTGTGGTGAAGAGGTTTTTCCTCTGGTTCCTGAATCCTTGACAGCTCAGTATGCAACAATCCCAATGACAGGGGGGCATGTGAGAGCCAAAAGACTCAGTGTCACCCACAGGCCAGAGTCATGTTCCTAAAGACAAAGGTCCTGTGTTCCCATTTGTTGGTCCAGGGAGATGGTGAAGCCCTCTGGGAGAACTCTCAAAATATGTGTGAGAAAATTTGCTCTTTTCACTGAAGGAAATCTCAGAAGAGTTGGAAAAAGATAGAGGTGGGGAACTATGGATATGGAATATTACATACTCTCCTTCCTTTCACAGTATTGATTGGTAAGGCTTAAAGTGCTTTACAAAAAAATTAATTTTTAAAAATTAAAAAGAAAAAGAAAGTTGTTTTACAGAGATGAGCTTATTTTATCCTCACTGAAAGGTAACAGCACTAAAAAGGGCATGAGACAAAATTTGAACTCAGGTTTTCCCAATTCTAAGGAAGGTGATTTATCAACTATTCCCAAATAAAATTGGCTGCTACAGGTGCTGGTGGTTTCCCCCTCACTGAAGGTCCTTAACCAAAGACAAGATGGCTATGTGACTTATGATTCTTGTAGTAGGGATTCTGAGCTAGAGAAAGACTCAATTAGAGGGCAGTCTTCAATATCCCTTTTAGTACTGGATATCCTCAGTGCCAACAGCGTGCCTGGCATGAAACTTTGCTGAATCCTTATTGATTGACTAATCGTCTGAGTTTTCAGAACTCTGAGATTCTAGGATTTTGAATAGCAATTTAAACTTAAACACTTTGGGATATTAGCTGTCTACTCCCAACAAAATGGAACTTTCTATTTCTAAGGAAAGGAACTTTTGTAAAAAGGGAAGGAAGGAAGGAAGGAAGGAAGGAAGGAAGGAAAGAAAGAAAAAAGGAAGGAAGGAAGGAAGGAAAGAAAGAAAAAAGGAAGGAAGGAAGGAAGGAAAGAAAGAAGAAAGGAAGGAAGGAAGGAAGGAAAGAAAGAAAAAAGGAAGGAAGGAAGGAAGGAAAGAAAGAAGAAAGGAAGGAAAGAAAAAGAAGGAAAGGAAAGAAAAAGAAGGAGGAAGGGAAAGAAAAGGAGAAAGGAAAGGAAAGGAAGAAGGAACTTACTGAAGAAAGCTTCAAAGTCTTCTTAAACATCAAAGGGCTTTTGTGAAACAAGATTTTGATGAGTTAAGTGTAAATGAATCAGAAGCATATGGATTCAATTTCACTTAAAATAAACAGGGGCTTAAAAATTAAGAGGCAAAGTACTTGGGAAAACACATTTTGTTGAACCTAAATGAATCTCCAGAAAACACCCACACACAACCAACTAAACCGTCCCACACATCAGAGATGCCTCTGTGTAACCACTGTAGATCCCTAGAAATGGCCTCTGAAATTCCAGCAGGGTTGCCAGGACATGAAACCTGCCACCTAAAGGAAGAGAGAACTGACATTTCCTTTATAAATTGCAGAGTTGCTATCTGTGCCAACTGACTGAGATCATTCACCAGCCCCTCTTGCCACCCTTTCTTAAAAAAAAAAATTAAATGTTGGTGTCAGGTAGATACCTCGGCTGCAATCTATTTTAGGGTATAAAGGCACTTTCAAGGAAGAGATATTTTTAAGGGGAGGATGGATATGTCAACATTCAGGGAAAATCTTAACTCAAAACTAATCCTTTTTTCATAAAAGCTGCCATTTTCAATGCAATATATTATGATCCTTTGTCCAGTTTTACTTGTTAAAAACTAAAGATTCATTTTAAATGGTATAGTGAATTCTAGACTTGAAGTCAAAAAGACATGGATTTAAATCTCCATTTCTCTTTATTTCCTTCCTTCTTGACTCCTGTCTTCCTTTCTTCTTTCTCCCCATTTATGTTCTTTCTTTTACCCTTCCTCCCTCCCTTCCTTCCTTCCTTCCTTCCTTCCTTCCTTCCTTCCTTCCTTCCTTCCTTCCTTCCTTCCTTCCTTCCTTCCTTCCTTCCTTCCTTCCTTCCTTCCATATTTGCTAGGTGAATTCAGTCAAAACAGCTAACTTATCTTGGTTTCAGTTTCTCCACCTACAAAGTGACCCCCTTGAACTGGACTCTCTATAAGCCTTCCATCCTTAGTCTGTGATTTTTAAGATGTGACCCATTAACAGTAAGAGGAACCTCAGCAAATCAGAGCTGCCTTACAGGGTTCCTCAGTCCCAGTCAATAATCACTCAGTACTCTCTTTGCTTATAACAAGTCTACTTTTCAATAGAGATCAAGCTCCCTTCTATCACTGAGTGCCTCACTTTCTCAGGTTCCTCAAATGTCCTTTATTAACAGGAAGGTGGAAGATGGGAACAGGGATCAGAGCGGATCTGTGATTTCACCTGGCTCGGCTCTTACTCTACCATTTCAGGTTGGAACCTTCTCTGTAGCTTGTACTGTCAGGCACTACAATATTAAGTGACTTATGAGCCAAAATGTGTCTATTGCTGTCTCTTAAAAAGTGTTTTTATGTATATTCACACAGAGATGTTTTTGAAACAAATTCAAATCCAGCCTCAAAAAACTTACTAGCTTTGTGACAAATCTCTTAGCCTTTATGTACTCAGTTTCCTTACCTGAAAAATGGGGATATAATAGCTCGATTTCCCAGAGTTCATTAAGATAAAATGAGCTGATATTTATGGTTCTTTGCAAATCACAAGTTCTTATATAAAGACAATTTATTATAGATATTTATGTGCATATATACACATACATATCCATATATGCATGTATATACATATTTCTCCTCACATATGCTAGATAAAATAGGTAGAATTCATATGTTATATATACACATACAATAACATATACATAAATATTTCTTTTCACATATACTAGAAAAAATTAACTAGAATTTATATATATATATATATATATATATATATATATGCATACTTATTTCTCCCATGCATGCATATTTAAAATAGCTAGCATTTATATATGCATACATATATACATATTTCTCCCATTCATGCATATTTAAAATATCTAGAATTTATATATATATATATATATACACATATACAAATATGTTTGTCCTCATATATGCATATTTAAAATAGCTAGAATTTATCTAGCACTTTATGGTTTGCAAAAGACTACAAATATTCGTTCATTATGTTTATGCATATACATAATGCAAAAACACACACTTATTGTGTGTATATATACATACATAATGAATCAATGTTTACAGTTATATACATGCATATATATGCATATATTTCTTCTCATATATGCATATTTAAAATAGCTAGAATTTCTATTCATGCATACATAAACATGCATATTTAAGTTAGCTAGAATTTATCTAGCACTTTATGGTTTGCAAAGGACTGCAAATATCAATTCATTATGTTTATGCATATACATAATGCAAAAACACACACTTATTGTGTGTATATATACATACATAATGAATCAATGTTTACAGTTATAAACATGCATATATATATACATATATTTCTTCTCATATATAAACATGCATATTTAAAATAGCTAGAATTTTATATAATATATATATATGCATATATACAAATATGTTTGTCCTCATATGCATATTTAAAATAGCTAGAATTTATCTAGCACTTTATGGTTTGTAAAAGATTGCAAATATTCATTCATTATGTTTATGCATATACATAATGCAAAAACACACACTTATTGTGTGTATATATACATATATAATGAATCAATGTTTGCAGTTATATACATGCATATATACATATATTTCTTCTCATACATACATATTTAAAATAGCTAGAACTTACATACATGCATACATAAACATGCATATTTAAAATAGCTAGAATTTATATATATATATATATATATATATACATATATACAAATATGTTTGTCCTCATATGCATATTTAAAATAGCTAGAATTTATCTAGCACTTTATGGTTTGTAAAAGACTGCAAATATTCATTCATTATGTTTATGCATATACATAATGCAAAAACACACATTTATTGTGTGTATATATACATACATAATGAATCAATGTTTACAGTTATATACATGCACATATATATACATATATTTCTTCTCATATATAAACATGCATATTTAAAATAGCTAGAATTTTATATATATATGCATATATACAAATATGTTTGTCCTCATATGCATATTTAAAATAGCTAGAATTTATATATATATATATATATACATATATACAAATATGTTTGTCCTCATATGCATATTTAAAATAGCTAGAATTTATCTAGCACTTTATGGTTTGTAAAAGACTGCAAATATTCATTCATTATGTTTATGCATATACATAATGCAAAAACACACACTTATTGTGTGTATATATACATATATAATGAATCAATGTTTGCAGTTATATACATGCATATATACATATATTTCTTCTCATATATACATATTTAAAATAGCTAGAACTTACATACATGCATACATAAACATGCATATTTAAAATAGCTAGAATTTATATATATATATATATATATATACACATATACAAATATGTTTGTCCTCATATGCATATTTAAAATAGCTAGAATTTTTCTAGCACTTTATGGTTTGTAAAAGACTGCAAATATTCATTCATTATGTTTATGCATATACATAATGCAAAAACACACACTTATTGTGTGTATATATACATACATAATGAATCAATGTTTACAGTTATATACATGCATATATATGCATATATTTCTTCTCATATATGCATATTTAAAATAGCTAGAACTTACATACATGCATACATAAATAGGCATATTTAAGTTAGCTAGAATTTATCTAGCACTTTATGGTTTGTAAAGGACTGCAAATATTAATTGATTATGTATATGCATATACATAATGCAAAAACACACACTTATTTTGTATATGTATAATATATACACCCATGATAAACCAATGTTTAAGTTATATCCACACATATAGCTAGCTAGCTGGATTTCACACGTCCTTGATTAATACAGGAAGGAAGGTCCCCTCTATGTGAATCAGTAGATGGGGCAGCGAGAGATATCTGAGACGGGCAGAGAGATTCAGCGACTTGTTCAGCATCATCCCACCGTGAGTAATCGTGTCAGAGCGGGGCGTTTGTAACTCAAGTTGTCTGGACCCCAAATCCAGCATGCTCTGTGCACCCGAGAGGCAGTGTGGTAGAATGGGTAAAACATGGCGTCTGGAGTCAGGAAAAATTTGATTTCAAATCACATCTCTAGCATTTACAAGTTGTAATCCTGAACAAGTCATTTAGTCTGTGTAAGCCCCAGTTGCCTTATAGATAAAAGGGAGACAATATAACTCACAGGGCTGTTATTGAATACTCAATATACTTGACGCATATAAGGTATCCAGCAAGCTTTCAGACATTATGTAAACTTTCTACTACTTTTATTAATATAAAAAGGTAGTGTGGGCTAGTAGGTAGATAACTGACCTCAGCGTCAGGAAGGCCTGCACTCCAGCCCCACTTCAGGCACACACTGGCTGCTGTGGGACCCCGAACCAGGTCCTGAGCCTCTTTGGGCCTTAGAAAGGGGTCATAAGTGTTAGATAATACTATGGACTCTATAAATCTATATGTATATGCATGTATGTATATGTGTATCTGTATGTAACACTGACTGCCCTGACCCCCCAAAAAAAGTTCTTCTTCACACTTAAGGGAAATTAAGGATCTCCAGGCTCTCTGCAAACAGGTCCAGCCCCCATCATGTTCCTTCAATTGTGGGATGGAGGGGAGGGGGACTTCTGCGTATCTGGTCCATTTAGTCACTAACAGTGGGATTGCTTTTGCAAAAGTCTATTTCCTGAAACTTTCCTGTTCATCATTTCTTATTGCACAATAGTATTCCATGACATTCACATACTTGTTCAGCCCATGTGATGGGCAGCCCCTCAATTTCCCAGATTTTGAAGGCCTTTTTCCTTTCAAAGGTAATCACATGGAAAATGCCAACTGTATCCAGAGCGAGAATTATAGAGACTGAATGTGAATCAGAGCATACTATTTTTACCTTTTTATTTGTTTGTTTTCCTTCTCATGTTTTTTCCCCTTTTGGTCTGATTTTTCTTGCACAATATGGCAAATACACAAATGTGTTTAAAAGAATTGCACATATTTAACCTTTATCTGATTGCTTGCTGAATGGGGAGGGGCAAGTAAAGGAAGGAGCTAGAAATATTTAGAACACAAGATGTTACAAAAATGAACGGGGGGGGGGGGGAGGGCAGCTTATTGATGCAGTGGATAGAGCACCAGCCCAGAAGTCAGGAGGACCTGAGTTCAAATCTGGCTTCCTAGCTGTGTGACCCTGGGCAAGTCACTTAACCCCAATTGCCTCAGGGAAAAAAATGAATGTAGAAAACTATCTTGGCATGAATTTAGAAAAATAATATACTATTAAATTTTAATAAGAAAAAAATTATGCGATTATATAAACTTGCTTCCCCAACATACTTCCCTGTCTCTCTTGCACCTCAGTCCCTGGAGAGAAGGCAATTTGATTCAGAGATTATTTTAGTCCATCTAGAGCACAGCTCCACCTTCGGCATCTTGGCTACAACATCCCACCTGCAATCCTGCCTCCAAGGTTGCCTTGGCTCAGACTTATGTGATGGTGTGGTGATGGACCAGCACCTAAAACAGAGAGACACAAGCAAGACAGAACAGAGACCCCAGGTCCATTTCTAAGAACTCAGGGAAAAGGGAGCAAGGGAATAATTCTCCTCTCAGCTCATTTCATGGCAACTAAGCTGTGGATGAAGCTGATCTGAAGGTTCTAGATACAGCAAAAAAAAAATTAAAAATAAGAATAAAAAAATAAAACAAAAAAACGTTTTAAAGATGTTGCCCATCCTGGCTAAGCAGCCAATCAAAGGCATCTACACCCGTCCATGGGGAAGGAAAACACAGGACTCGAGGGTACCTCCATTTTAGGTGTGCTCCAAAGCATTCTCCTGCATATGTGTGAGAGGTGGGGGAGATTCAGGAGACATTCCAGATGTGGAACACATTCTGGCGGACTTTGATCTCCCTAGCTTGTAAGTGAAATCACTCAAGTCATTCCCAGTCCAAGCGCCTCGTACAGTCGTGCAAACCACTCGATGCTATCACAGGCCACAAGCACTTGAAGCCACAGGACAACAGTAAGCCCCATA
Organism: Sminthopsis crassicaudata; assembly: GCF_048593235.1. Classification (NCBI taxonomy): domain Eukaryota; kingdom Metazoa; phylum Chordata; class Mammalia; order Dasyuromorphia; family Dasyuridae; genus Sminthopsis; species Sminthopsis crassicaudata. The sequence goes on from NC_133617.1 coordinate 728,268,482, forward strand.
GGCTGCTTCGAATTGGCTGCAACCGTGAGTTTTGCTCCATCTAATTAATTACAGCCCAGCTTTGTGGTTCCAAGATTATTTAGGACACAGGAAAGAGACCAGCCATGGGCAAAATTGGGATGTCAAAGTTTGTCTCCAAGAAAGTGAGAGAGTTTTTGATCTGATTTTTCTTGTGCAGCAAGAGAATTGTATAAATATGCTTCCACATGTTAGATTTAACATATATTTAACATGTATAACATACATTGGATGGCTCGACATCTAAGGGAGGGGATGGGGGAAGGAGGGGAAAATCTGAAACCCAAGGCTATGCAAGGGTCAATGTTTAAAAAAAATTATCCATGCATGTGTTTTGAAAATAAAAAGCTATAAAGTAAAATAAAAATTAAAGTGAGAGAGAAACGCTGGTGTCCTCTCAAGCCCTTCCCCTCAGGAGAGATCTGCCCTCAGGACACCACTGCCCTTTCTCTAGGGCCAAGTAGCACTCCATGAGCATCATTCCATCTGCTGGCTCCAACCAGAACTGACCTAGTTTGTATTCTATCCTGCTGGCTAATCAATCACCCTAATTGTTTAAAGTCATTTCATTTTATTTTTTATATCCAATATCTTATTTGAGTCCCATAATAATCCTATGAGTTAGGTATGATGAGTGGCCCCATTTTAGAGATGAGAAAACTGATCCTGAGAAAGAATAAGTTACTTTCTTAAGATTACAGAGCTGGAACAAGAAAATGGGATTTACACACATATATTGTATCTAGGTTATACTGTAACACATGTAAAATGTATGGGATTGCCTGTCATCTTGGGGAGGGAGTAGAGGGAGGGAGGGAATAATTTGGAAAAATTAATACAAGAGATAATGTTATAAAAAAAATTACTCATGCATATTTACTGTCAAAAAATTTATAATTATAAAATTAATTTTAAAAATCTAAAAAAAAAATTACAGAGCTGGAGCCTGTTAGAAAGAGGATTTCAGCTCACATCTTCCTTATTCTATTTCCCACACCCTAGTAGCTCCGCTATACAACTTGTCTAGCTGATTTTATATACAAATTCAGATAAAAGGAAATTAATAGCAGAAAACAGATCCATGTGCTTCCCTATCTAGATAACAATGGCATCTTAACAGTTATCCTCAAAGCTATCAGCTCAAAGAGTCATTCATTGCCAACTTCAGGCAAGTATTTTGGAATCTTCTAGTTGGAAGAAACCTCGGAGGTTCTGGTTCAAAGAGTGCCTTAAAATTAAGTCCCCCACATGCCTAACAAGTGTGCATCAAGCCTTTGCTTGAATACCTCCAGTGATGGAGAACTCACAACCTCCCGAGAAAGTCCACGTCATACTTTGGGATTTCGTTAGAGCTCCTTACATGAAGGCTAAATCTGTTTCTTTGGCAATGTCCCCTCCGTCCCCAACACACACACACACACACACACACACACACACACACACACACACACACATACACACACAAACACACACACATACACACGGACATACACACACATACATGCACACATACACACATACACACACATACACACACACACACACACACACACACACACACACGATGTTCCTAGTTCCGATCTCTGAGCACCCACCTTCCTTCCATCCTATTATAACTATTAAAAATGCTTAAAGACAATTATCAGCTAACCATCCTTTCCATCGATTCATATATGACATGGACTCGAGGTCCTTCATTGTCCTGGCTAAGGCCCTCTGAAATTCTCCACTTTACCCCAAAATGAGTCATTCAGAATGGAGCACAATGTTTCAGGTTTGTTTGACCAGGAACAGGACAGAGTATAATGAGACTAGCACAACCTGGTGCTGAACATTCTGCCTTTCTCAGCCACCATATTGAATTTATTAACACATAATGGTATCCGCATGAGACAGTAGAAAGAAGATAAGAATTGGACTCGGGGATCCGGACTACTTACCACCTGCATCTTGGACAAGTCTTTTTACCTTATTGAGGTCTTAGATTCTTGATGTCTAATATAAAACAAAGGTTTGGACTGGATGAACTTAACCTCTCAAGCTACGCTCATATGAGCTTCTGGTCTACTAAAACTCCTCAGTTTTATTTTGTTTTATTTTATCAGATCAATGACTTATCCCTTTGTGCCCGGATGCGGTCTTCCCTATGAAACTGTTTGGGTTTTTCCTGGAAGTTCGGGGGGCATGCATCTTCATCGTTTTTTCCCCATCAGTGCCTAGGACAGTGTATTGCGTAATGTCATTGGTTGGAAAATGTTTGTTCAATGGGTAGGTTAAACAGATAAATGAACATCAAAAAAACCCCAATATAATATTTATTATTTAGACCGAGCAGTAAATTCAGGTTTCATTTCAGGGAGAGCTGAAAAGAGGTGCTGGATTTGGTTTTGTTTTTGTTTTTTGTTTGGGTTTTTTGTTGTTGTTGTTGTTTTTTGATTGGTATTTTGCTTTGTTTTGTTTTGTTTGGAGTGGGGTGTAATGTCCTGTATGATCTGTTACCAAAGAACAGCTCCAACAGACCAATTCCCCATCTGGGAAATGTACTGAGAAAAGTTTCCTTTCATGTACAACAGAGATAGGGCCTTGGAAGGCTGACAGCTCCAGATGCACCCCAGCCCGGGATGACTCACTTAACAAGCTTCCAACCCAGTTACATGAGGCAGAGATGTCGGCATTTTCCTTCTGACCACCTGGTTTACACAAACATTCTCTGCAAATAACACATATGTTGGGGCCCGTGGAGGGGGAGGGGGGAAGGTAGGATTAAAGAGACAAGGAAAGAAGGAAATTATTCAATTCTGCTTCAGGGTATACGCAAAATGGGCAAAGATGTTCAAAGCTGTTTAAGATGGCCAAGGGCCTAGCAAACAGTCCAGAAACTCGCAGGTACCTGCTGCCTGGAAATGGTATTGTGATCTTTATAAAGAATTTTTTAAAGGCTGGACAAATGGCCTAATCTTAGGAAATATTGTGTAATATTGTAAAAGATCTCCATCGCTACTATTAAAAAAAGCTTGGGTCTTTCATGTAGGATAGCATCCCACATCTCCTTTTATTACAGAACTCATTTTTCTTCTTCCTTCCTTTCTTCCTTTTTCTTTTTTCTTTCCTTCTTTTACCTTTCTCTCTTTTCTTCCATCTCCTTTCTCCCTTCTTTCTTTTCTTCTTCCCTCCTTTCTCTTTTTCATTCTTTTTATTTTTCTAATAGCAAAATAAAAGGAAACATCACATCAAGGTTATTTTCTTTTGTTAATAATTAACATGATCCAGTGAAAAGAACCTTGGACAAAGCATACAGAGAATTAAAGTCCTTGTCACTGTCTGGGCTCCCTGAAATTTATCCGTGGATTCCTGGGGAATCTATGGACCGCAGGTTAAGAATTCCTGTTCCAAAAGATATGTTCTTGTGAAAACACATGAAAAAAAAGCAACCTGTGCTGGAAAACTCGAGACTCCAATGGATCTCAGAGGCTCAAAATAAAGATGATGTTTCTCTGCTCTAAGTATGTCAAGCTCCTTATTTTTACAAATATAATCTGTTTATAGAATTATATTTTAGGTTCAAAGTCTCAGATGTTCTCCATCTCTGCCTTGTTGCACAGCCAACTCCTGACACTAATTAGAGAAAATACACCAAATGATCTCTGTGCTGGGACAACAAACCAGAGAATGAGCTGCTTTGGTTTATGACCAACAAGCATCTTTATACTCCCCACATAGAAGAATGGAATCATTACAAAAACTTACCCTGACATTGTCTTTCCTCCCACCCACCTCAAAAAAAAAAGAAAAAAGAAAAAGATCCAGAAAAAGAAACAGAAAAACAAAAACAGACTGATAGAGAGATAGACAGACAGAAAGAGAGGAAGGGACAGAGACAGAGAGACAGAGACAGACACACAGAGATAAAGGGAAATAAGCAGAGACAGAGAGACAGACACACAGAGACAGACGAAACAGATTGAGATACAAAATGACAGAGGCAGAGACAGAGACAGACAGAGACAAAGAGGCAAAGACAGACAGAGAAACAGAGACAGCAGAGACAGAGACAGACAGATTGACAGAGAAAAACAGAGACAGAAAAAGACAGAGGGATAAGGGAGAGAGAGGAAGAAAAAAAGGAATGGGGTGGGAGAAAAGGAAAGGAGAGGAATAAAAGAAAATGTGTATAGAACCAAGTTCTAAATACTAATAGTGCAAGACTGAGGCTGTTATGCCAGATGGTCCAGAAATTCCCAGAACAGCTCCAGGTAATGAATTATGTGATGTAGGAGTCTTGAGGATTAGAAACAATGGATGGGGACTACAAATAGAGTGATGTAGGTATGATGGAAGGAAAAATTCCTAAAAATTCATAAGATTATACATTTAGATCGAACCGGCTCTGGACTCTACTTCTTTTTTCCCCCATAATAGTCATGTTGTGAAAGAAAATCTAGATCAAAAAAAAAACTTTCAAGAAAAACAAAGCAAAAAAAAGCATCTTTCAATCTGCATACAGACATCATCATTTCTTTGGGCAAAAATAGCATTTTTCATCATAGGTCCTTCAGAGTAGTCTTAGATCATTGTAATGTTGAAAACAGTTATGTCATTCATAGCTAATCTGCTTAAGATATTGCTGTAACTTTGTACACAGAACATTGTCAGATCATGAAAGTCTTTCCAAGTTTTTTGGAGAACATCCTACTCATTATTCTTATAACACAACACTCCATCATAATTATATGTCACAATTTATTTAGCCAATCCCCAATTGATGGGTAGCCCCTCAATTTCCATTTCTTTGTTCTCAGAAAAAGGGCTGCTATAAATATTTTGTGTACATATTTTTTGGTGTACATTTACCTTTCTAAAAAAATCCCTTTTGGGTAGTAGGTGTTCTCCATTTGTGACTGTGGGTTTTCTCTACCATATCTCAGCAGCCTCTTTACTCTGCAAATTCAGTTCCAGTAGCTCCCTTCTGCCCCTGAACCCTTGAGTCTCTTCTTCTGATTGGTCAATTCCCTGTAGAACCTCTATTTTAAGAACAGCCCTCGGGTCAGCCATTCTGGTTGAACTCCTCTTAGGACTTAGATTTTTCTCCACCATCCTTCCTTCCCCCCCAAATGTTTACCTTCTTCCCACTTATCCACTTTCCAACATCCTTTCATACTTTGTCTTTCCCTATTAAAATGCAAGCTTCTTGTGGGCAGGGACTTTCTGTGCTTATATACAAATTTCTATATTTAACACAGAGTCAAGCACAAATACATGCTTAATAAATGCCATTTCCATGACTTCGGTTTTATAGGTGAAAAAGTGATGACATGTTCTACAGGTTCTGCCTGATATTTGTGTCTCTAAAGCTCCATAGGGAGATCAATCTTCAGGCGCCAGAAAAAATCATCCAGTAGGAGGTATCTTGCATAATAAGAATGGGTACAATTTAAGGCCAATTTGTCATTTCTCCTGGTTCCCACAGAAGAACCCAAAGTGGAATTCATATGTTTTCTTCCAAGTAATTCCAAACCCAGGCTCTGGACGGATCTCCAAGAGTCAGCATGTGAGGTTAAGTCATAGGGTCAGAGATTTAGTGTTGGAAGATATACATAGAGGGGAAAGCTGAGGGCCAGAGTGGTGAAGGCTTTGGCCAAAATCACACAGTTAATAATTGCCAGAGATAGCATTTGAACCCAGGCCTCTAACTCCAAATCCAATCTTTTTTTTCCCTTGCATCAGATAGCTATTTTATCTTGTTTATCAATTAATTATTTATATTTATTTATTATTATTTATACATATATATGTATATATATGCATGCATACTTTATATGACTATATATACATATATAACTATAAATGTATGACTATATATATACATATATATATATACACACATAATGGAAGGATATTTTATAGCTTCCCTTGAATATTTTCTACAGACCCCAAACTGTCCATTTTCAAGGTCCTAGTGTCTCCTTGTCCATCTTCTTCATTCAAATGAATTTACATGAAATAGAGTCAATTGAATAGTTAACAGTCAAGAAGATTTCAGAAGGGGGTTGTAGCCTCTGAAAAGCCAGCACAGCATTCAAAGTCTCCTTTAAGTCATCCAGAGAACCCAATTAGTCCAATACAAAAGCATTTAGTGAAAAAAGTCTGACAAAAATAATAATATATCCTATTCCTATAAACCTGGAGCACACTGTTCCACAAATACGATCACTAGAAAAATGGAGGCAAGTAGAAATCAAAAGTGAAAGGAGATATGTATGGGGAGGGGTAGTTAGAGGCAGCTGGCAATGGTTAGAGCACTGCAATGAGACTCTAGAAAGACCTGAATTCAAATCTAGTTTCAAAGCTTCCCTTTAGACAGCATGCTGGTGGACCTCTGTTACTGAGAACCTACCATCTTAATGCTGAATTATTGACTGGCTTTTAGTCCTACTGTGCACCTGAGAATCCTCCAACACACTTCAGTTATCAGCCTCAGCCTCCAGCAGCATTAGGGATTACAGGCATGGGTTGCCACGCCCAGCCTAATTTTTTCCATAGCTCTTTCAGAGAGTCAGTCTTTAATTCAGCCATTGTACTTGTCTCCTAGGAAGAATCCCTTCCTCAAAGACTTTTTCCTTAGGGAGCAGCCTGTGGATTTCTTCCAAGGTCTTGCCTAGAATAGACCTTTTATCTCCAGCAAATCCTACCTAACTCCTGCTACTTTAAAGCAGGCTCTATCCAAATTTTACAGCTAATGCCCTTAGAATTCTGCACTGCCTGTCATGAGGCCTGGGGTCTCTCATTATGCCTCTTTATTTGTCTCTGGAGGCTGATCTGCTTCCCCCGCTTGAGGCTGAACTTCCAAAAAATAACAGGGATTCTGGGGTCCAGGATCCCCATTTTCTCTACTGTCAAACCCCCTTCCACTCTCCCATGAAGAAAAGTTTGTCTATGTGGAAGTACAAAGACAAAGCTAAGCCCAAGGGCAAGTTTCTTATCTCCTCCCTGCCTAGCCACATTCCTCTCTTTATTATATACATGTAACCAGCAAAACCTGAAAAGGCGCTGAACCTCCCTTATTATGTTTACTAAGAACGTGGGATTCCGTCTGTTTGACCATTTATTGGATGGATGCGAGGGAGGAGGTACAGTGTACACCAAATGTGGACTTCCCGCCTTCTCTGACCATGGACCGTCTATCTGGATCTAGTCTACTTGACTGATAGGGACGTCAAGGCAAAGGCAAACCCATGAGGCAAATCTTGGTTAAGGAAATTGAGGACTGTAAACACAGCAGTTTGTATGGAGTTCTGTGTTTGTAGGTAGCAAGCACCTTGGCCCCTGCACACGACTGTTGCAACATTTCCTCTCCTCTCCACTCACACACCAACACTCCAGGCCAGGCGTTCATCACCTCTCCCTTGGACTATTGCAATAGACTCCTAATTGGTCTCCCTATCATAAGTCCCATCTATCCTCCCCAAAGCTGCTGAAGTGATTTTCCTAATGAACACTTCTATCCATGTCATTTCCTTGCTCAAGAAACCCAAGCAGTTCCCTATTATCTCTTGGATCAGTCTATAAAGTGCTTTGACATTTAAAACTCTTCACAACCGCTTTCCCACTATGCTTCCCAGAATTATTGTACATGACTTCCCTTCATGAAATGATGGTCCAGCCAAACTGACATCCCTCCCCTGTGGCAGCCCAATTGCTGCCTTCATGCCTTTACCTAAGTCACTACCATTCCCCTAAGGGGAGCATTCCCTCTTCTCCTCCACTCCTTGAGTCTCCAAAGATCAGCTCAAAATGTCTCCTATGTGACGTCTTTTCTAATATCTTCAGGAATCTATAACATTAACATTTTTCCCATCACCCTCTTCAGCTAGACAATTGACAAAACAGTAAATCAAGCCTGGATTTGGAGTGTTTGCTGATTTCTGATGTGTAAACTCTCTTGCTGAAAATTTAACAACTGGATTTCATAGCTCCCCTTGCCGACACTCCATCTCTCAACTCCATGCATTTTTCTGGCTGTTCCCTGTGATGAATATTTTACTTCTGCTCCTAGCTTCCCTGACTTCCTTCAAATCTTATACAAGAATCCTTCCTTAATCTTAGTGCCTTCCCTCTCCGACTACCCCCAATTTACCTTTCCTTTGTGCGCATGGTTCTTTATAAGTTGTCTCCTTCATCGCATTACATTATATGTCAGTTCCTTGAGAGAAAAGACTTAAAAAAAAAAAAAAAACTTGTCTTTCTTTATATCCCCATCATTTAACCCAGTGTCTAACCATAGTAAATGTTTAACAAATGCTATTAGTTTGGGAAAAATGAAAATGAGTTCTCTTTTAGACATGTTGATTTGGAGGGGCCTACAGGACAATCCTTTGGATATTTCCAATAGACATTTGGTGACAGAGGATTGGCTCTCAGGAGAGAGGCTACAATTGGATATAAAGATCTGGGAATCATCTGTGTAGACATAATAATTAAACCCATGGGAGCTGATGAGATCACCAAGAGCATAGGAGGGCCCAGGTGCAGACCTTAGAACACTGGGGATGATATGACTTGAATCTAAAAACAATCTTTGTCACTTTAACAAAATTGAATCTCGATGAATTGGAGCTAGTTACAACTCTTCTGACTTGTAGAGTGTTTTTCCCATCACACACTGACTCTAGGCTCACTAATGTCTTGCTCCAATTTTTTTAGCATTTTGTGACCTGATGCAGATTAAAATAAGCAGAACTCAAAGTACAATAATGCAAGTGAAAAAAAAAATCAATGAAAGGCAGTCAAACTCGGAGTAACTGAAAAATCAATAATGGTCCTGTCAGTGAGATATACCTCCTTGTTCCAGGAGAGGAAAAAGTAGGGATGGATGACACTGTTCAAACAGAATATTGAATATATAGTTAGACAATCCCTATGTCAGTTGTTTTTGCTCAACTGTTTTTCTTTGTTGTAAGAGAGGATTCAATTAATAGAGAGGAAGGGAGGGGAAAAGGAAGAGGGATGTTTTGGAAATAACTATGATACATGTATAATAGGGATCATATTTCTTGCCTTCTCAATGATTGAGCAAGAGGGTGTAGGGAAGAAGAGAATTTGGAACTGAAAATTAAAATAAAAAATAATTTTTAAAGAAAATAACTTTTTTATAAAATTTTATGAAAAAGAAATGCACCAATCAATAAGGCTTTTAAAAAATTAATTATTTAGGGATTTAGGGATCACTATTTCCCATTACTGGGGACATTACAATTTTTGAAAAATTTTAATAAAAATCACGCAAAAAAAATTCCTCTTCCTACCTCTCTGCTTTACCCATCATGACATGATTCTAGGTCAGTAAATGCTGCCCTAGTCCCCTTATTGCATGACCTAATTTTAAATCAAGGTAACAAGCATTTATCAGTTGCCTGCAGTATGTGAGGCACTATATTAAGCATTGTAAGATATCTCAGATGTCAGTCAATAAACATTTATTAAGCATCTACTAAGAGTCAGCTACTGTTAAGTGTTCAAAATATAATAAAGGAGACAGCATGTAAAAAAGCTATATAATAAGATATAATATCTTAGAAATAAATAAGGATAAATAAGAAATAACCAATAGAGAAAGGCACTAGAACTGAGGGATAGAAATAGGCTTCCTGTAGAATATAGGATTTTTTTTTCTGGAACTTAAAGGAAGTCAGTAGATGAGATAAAGAAATGGGCCATGTTGTGGGAAGAATAGCCAAGAGGTCAATGGATTAAAAGTTTGTGGTATAAGGTAAAAGACAAAATAGGTGAAGGCAAGGGGAAGGTATGGTGGATAGATATGAAGGATTTTGAATGCTAGAGGATTTTAAATTTGATGCTGCAGGCATTCGGGAGCTATTGAAACTTACTGGGGTGGAGAATGTCATGATCAGATCTGCATTTTAGAACAATCATTTTGGCAGCTAACTGGAGAGTGGCCTGGAGTGGGGAGAAACTTGTATAACTATTGCTCTAGATAGTTGACCATTGTCTTCTGCTTCTCTAGTCTATCCTTCCTCCCTTTTTCATGTAAAATTTGGAGAAATTAACTTTCTAATTGAAAAGATCAAAGAAATCACAAATTGAACCAGCAGTGAGAGGAAAGGGAATCTTATTTTTTAAATAATATTTCATTTTCCTTTAAAAACAATTCAATAATTTTACTTTCTAGAAAACATAACAGGACTACACAAGCATTATTACCTGTCATGGAAATAATGATGCAGATCCCTTCTTTTTGACATTGAAAGGTTTTTGATGACTTTGAATATTTAGAACAAAAGCTTTTGATATAAATACTAGACAGAGTTTGACTTCAATCATCAGGTGATGCAGACCAAGTTTCATCACTTGTGATGGAGAGAGCCATCTGCACCCAGAGAGAGACTGTGGGAACTGAGTGTGGATCACAACTCATTTTCACTCTTTTTGTTGTTTGCTTGCATTTTGTTTTCTTTCTCACTTTTTTCTTTTTGATCTGACTTTTCTTGTACAGCAGGATAATTGTGGAAATGTGTACAGAAGAATTGCACATGATTAACATATATTGGATTACTTGCCATCTAGGGGTGAGGGGAAAGGAAGGGAAAAAATGTGAAAAACAAGATTTTGCAAGGGTGAATGTTGAAAACTATCCATGCATATGTTTTGAAAACAAAAAGCTTTAGTTTAAAAAAAAAGAACCATAATCATTTAGCGCAGTTCCTAGAACATAGTAAATACTTAAATAAATGTTTACTGGACAACTGACTCATTTCTGTGGACGTGTTCAAATTTGCTAATATCCTTCCTAAAACAAAACCTCCAAAGCCATGGTCTTCTGATAAGGGTAAAATTTAGAAGAATGAACATGTCTCCCTTCTCAATACTATGCTTCTGTTAGTATAGTCTAAGATTCCATTGGGTAGCTACATGGAACAGTGACTAGAACCCCAAGGCCAGAGTTAGGAAGAATTGAGTTCGATTTCAGCCTCAGACACTTACGAGCTGTGTGATCCTGGGCAAGTCACTTCATCCTCAGTTTCCTCATCTATAAAATGAACTAGATAAGGAATGACAAATTACTCCAGTACAGAGTCAAAATAAACTCTTTACCTGCAATTTAGCTTATAATCTACTGCTATTATTGTTGTTTGTCCTTCATTTCCAAAGAGGACCAATGATATCACAGGGTGATGTTTGGATTCGTGTATGTGTGTTTGTGTGTGTGTGTGTGTGTGTGTGTGTGTGTGTGTGTGTGTGTGTGTGATTTAAGTGAAGCAGAATTGCACAAAGTCATCAGCCTCACTCTCCCTAAATCCTCAAAGTTCAGTGACAAGACAAAAATCAGGAAGACTGGCAATGATCCAGCATTCAGGGAATGATCTTGGAGTAATCAATGTATGACAAAGCTTTAGTCACTCTGCAGCACCTGCTTCAGCCACTCCCCGTGGCCACTGGAACAAATTGTTCTCACTTGCCCATTGCTCAGGGGAAATCTGCACATACTTGGGTAGTCAACTCCATAATTCACCAATGGCTCGGCCTCCCATCAGCTCATCTCAACCTAGTTTAGCCATCTGTCGACCCTTGTAAAGGGCTAGAACTGAGCAGATGTATTTAACCTAGATGCAAGGTAGTCTAGCACTTGAGCAAATCACCAATTGGACGATTCTCTATTAACATGTTTGGAGGATGACCCTACTTAACTATTCTGGGCTGGCTAGCTCGGTAGGTGTGGACAAAGAAGGGGAAGTGAGATCAGTGGGTAGAGTAAGAGGAGGAGATTCATTCTTTTGGTGGTGGAGAGAGAGGAAAGAGGTGTGGAGATTGCTAGATTTAATCCCCTGACTTCAACCCCAAAAGACTAAGAATAAAGACTTTTGCTCATCCTGACTCCAGCTGATTCTAAGATATCCAGGGTCACAACAGACCCTGGTTTACCAGGATGTGTCCAATGTACATTCTATAGTTTCTTGGAGTCACAGATGGAAGCTGAGGGTCAGTCACAGGGGCACAAGAAGAGCAGACCTTAAAAGGGCTCAGTAAACTCTCACACCAGAGGTGCTAATCCTTGAAGACTCATAAATCCCAATGAAGCAGACAAGATAAAAAAAAAAAAAAAAAAAAAAAAAAAAAAAAAAAAAAAAAAAAACACCAACAAAAGCCAAGTTATATACGGGATAAACAGAAAATAATTAAAAGAGGGAAAGCATTGGAATCAAGAAAGATTAAGGCTTCCTGTAGAAGATGTGATTTTAGTTGGGATTTTAAAAGAGCCATAGATGTCAATATTCAGAACAAGGAGAGAAAATATTCTAGGCATCGGGGAGAATTAGAGAAAAATTGGCCAGAGCCAAAATGTAGAGGGGGTTCATTTAGTCCATCATGCACTTGGAAAGCACCACCACCCTTCTCCCAGTCACCCGTGTTCACTTTGATGTTATTCTTAAACTTTCAGGCTCATTTTATTACTGCCAAATCACATTGTTGACATATTAAACCTATATTTCACTGAGAATCTCAGGACTGTTTTCTAATCATACTTCCCTTCAATCCCTTCATATATTTATAAAGTTGGTTATTTTCTGTCCAAGGAGAGAACTTCACATTTTTCCTCAGGAAATTTCATCTTATTAGATTCAGCCCATCCTTTTTGTGTACTGCATCCTCCAAATGTGTTCATTAGTCCTTCCAGCTTGCTGCCCTCTGCAAATCTGATTAGCGTGCCTTCAGCCATGTCATTGACAAAAATGTTAAACTGGCTTTGAAAAAAGCAAGATGTGATTATACAATGATTGGATTCTTGTACTATGGCATTACCATTAACATTAAAAAGTACATGAAATTAAATAGTCTCCATATTAAATTAGAAAATCATTCTTGTTGAGTTGAAGATGGTGGTCAAACAAGAGTTTGTGTGCTATTTATTTGTCGTTTGTTTCATAGGCTCACAGGACAAAGAAGAAATTTAGAATATAAATCAGTCTGTTTTTATTATAAAGACAGCAAGCATACCCAGGGCAGGCAGCACGGGCTAATTGATATCTGGACTATTTTTGAAAGCAGGGCAATGAAAATATCCTGGATCAGTCACCATGTGGCTATCTGTTGGGAAATGGCTCCTGTTTTTTTTTTTATTTTCCTTATATAGTTTAGATATGAAACCTTTCTCGGAAAAGATTTTTGCAGTAACCTCCCCTCCCAGATTAATTGTCTCCCTTCTCATTTTAATTCCCCTGGTTTTGTTAAGACAAAAACTTGTTGATTTGATCCAATCCAAAAGGGATTTTATCTTCAGAGATCCTCTCTAGACCTTGCTTGGTCATGAACTCTTCCCCTTAATTTCTTTAGGATGAAATCAGACATATCTAAGTCATGTATTCAGTTCAACCCCCATAATTTACAACTGAGGAAGCAGATTTAGAACGAGTAAATTGCTTGTCCATGGTCACACACCTATTAAATGTCAAAGCTAAGATTTGAACTAAGATCTTCCCTACTTCAAGTCAGACACACTATCTATTATACCAGAGCTTCTTAAACTTTTTCCACTATACATGATATTTAAAACATTTTTATATATTATACACAATGTTTAATAATAATATTTAGAAATTGAGAGTTTTAACAATCTCACGAGCTGGCTCAGTGCAAGTTGGCTTCAGCACACCCCCTTGCCTACCTTCTTCACCAATGATTCTTCTTTTTCATCTGAAAAATTTTATGTGATCCCCAGTATATAAGTATATTTTTAAAGTATGCAAATCACACATTTGCTGATAATAAATCAAAAATAAATACATTTTAAATGATTCTTTAGTATACACATAATTTTACCATTTATTAAAGAGGAAAGCAAATGTGTATACTAATGAGATGGAGATGCTTGTTTATTTTTACCTAAAGAATTAAATTTTGGCAAAATATTTGATACCTTTTACTGTGGCCAAATTTTTCATGACCCCCATATTCAGTTGTGTGATCCCACAGCTTTATTTTACACTATACTCCCTCTCAGATCCTTTGGGACCATGTAGAATCAGTCTAGTCCTTTGTCTCATGAAAACTTTCAAGTACATGAAGCCTCCACTTCTCTGGAGTTCAGTGTCTCCATCTATAAAACGAAGGAGTTGGTACCATGTTCTCCCAAGTGCTTAGGTCATTTCTAGTTCTGAAATTCTATAAGTCTAAGTAAGACTAGGACATGTGATTGCCTACAGAACAATCTCCTTTTACTCTATTATGATCTAAAGAATGCATCCTCTTCCAGGAGATTGCTGTTTGAAAGGAAAGGTTAGCAGGAAAGATTCATAAGAAGCAACAAAAATTAGAGCTCCCTTGCTATACAGGACCATACTTTTCAACAGAGAACCTGCATCTTACAATTTGTGATGTAATTTGAGGGATTACTAAATTCAAGAGGAAAGAAAGTCTAATTATACTGCTATTTTCCCTAAACATAACAAGCATAATTGAGCCAAAAATATAAAAGTTCACATTTTTCTTTTCTTGCATTTAAGTTTTATTGATGCCTTTTGCTTATATATCACAGTCATTACTGACATATCTATTCCTTACCATCAACAATATTTTAGTAAATATTTAACAACCAACTCTCTGAAAATGGAAGCCCAACTTTTAAAAGTTAAATTTTTTCCATCACTATCTAAAATACAGATAATCAGCAGAACAATAATGAAGTACTGATTTGCAGAGTTTGCTGATCACACTGATTCACACTGAATATTTAACAATAATCTTTTTAACAACTGAAATTTAATAATCTAGCAAACTGGTTCAATTCAAGTTGACTCCAGCATACCTTTGCCTACCTTCTGCCCCAATAAGTCTTCCTTTTTAACAATCAGTAGGGACATAGTTGTCCTTTTCATCTTTGAATTGCTTTCCCCTGAGTCAAAGGAAATGATCCATGGAGAAAGAAACCAGCAGAGCAATTTCAAATGAATATGGAGGGAAAAGTATATGTCCCCAGGAGAGAAAGGACCACATACCAGCTAGGGTCAGTAGAGAAGTGGACCCAGACCTACCCTTCTGAGGAGTGATGTAATTCCTGAGCCTAGACTTCTAGGTAAAGGAGAATACATCTTGAAGAGCAGCAAGGGACTAAATCACAATGTGAATAAGTACATCAGAAAGAAAAACAGAAAGAAAAAGAAGAGAAGAGAGAAAGAAAGAAAGAAAGAAAAGAAAGAAAGAAAGAAAGAAAGAAAGAAAGAAAGAAGAAAGAAAGAAAGAAAGAAAGAAAGAAAGAAAGAAAGAAAGAAAGAAAGAAAGGAAAGAAAGAAGAAGGAAGAGAAGGAAGGAAGAAGGAAGGAAGGAAGGAAGAAGGAAGGAAGGAAGGAGGAAGGAAGGAAGGAAGGAAGGAAGGAAGGAAGAGGAAGGAAGGAAGGAAGGAAGGAAGGAAGAGAAGAAAGAAAGAAAGAAAGAAGAAAGAAAGAAAGAAAGAAAGAAAGAAAGAAAGAAAGAAAGAAAGAAAGAAAGAAAGAAAGAAAGAAAGAAGAAGAAAGAAAGAAAGAAAGAAAGAAAGAAAGAAAGAGAAGAAAGGAGAAGAAAGAATGGAAAGAAAGAAAGAAGAGAAGGAAGAAAGGAAGAAAGAAAGAAGAAAGGAAGAAAGAAAGAAAGAGAGAGAGAGAGAGAAAAGGGAGAAAAGGGGGGAGAAAGGGAGAGAGAAAGGGAGGGAGGGAGGGAGGGAGGGATGAAGGAAGGAAGGAAGGAAGGAAGGAAGGAAGGAAGGAAGGAAGGAAGGAAGGAAGGAAGGAAGGAAGGAAGGGAAGGAAGGAAAGGAAGGAAGGAAGGAAGGAAGGAAGGAAGGAGGGAGGGAGGGAGGGAGGGAGGGAGGGAGGAAGGAAGGAAGGAAGGAGGAGGGGAGGAGGGAAGGAGGGGGGAGGAACAAAGAAAAGATAGATGGAGAGATAGAAAGAGAAATGTATGCATGTATGCATGGATGGATGGATAGAGGAAGAGAAAGATAGATGTATGAAAAAAGGAAGATAAATGAAGAAATGTGAAAAGATAAATGAATGGATGGATAGATAGGAAAAGAGTTGGATGAAGAAAGAAAGGTGGATAGAATGAGAGAAAGATGGAGAGGTAGAGAGATGAATGAATGGATGGATGAAGAAAAAGAGAGAAAGATAGCTGAATGGATAATGCAAAAAAGAAAGAAGGATGGAGAGATAGATACACACCTGTTTTCATATTGTCTCTCCTATTTGTAAGCTCCTTGAAGACAAATCCCTTGAAGGGATTTTTTTTTCATTTCTTTATATTCCCGATGCTTAGCATAATATCTGGCACATAATAAGCACTTAATAAATCAATAAATTGTCACTGGCTTATTGGCATTCATGTACAAGCCAAACTGCCTGTTTATCACTCCCCAGAAACAGCATCCCAACTCTTTGCTTCATTTCTGTGCATGCCGGCCATGGTCACCTTTCCCTCTTACAATGCCTTAGCTCCATTCAAGGCTCTAGTCAGTAGCCACCTTCTTCGAGAAGTTTGCCCCCTAAATCATGAGCTTTAGTTTTTGTTTTAAGGTATAAATACACACACACACACACACACACACACACACACACACACACACACACACACACACACATATATATATATATATATAAAGGCTTTTATAGTTCAGATTTTCAGACTTTTTGGTATATATTTTGTACTTGTTGTCTACATGTTCTCTCCTCCACCAAGAGAATAAATGTTCTTTAAGGCCAGGAACTGTTTTCATTCTTGTCTTTGTATTTCCAAAACCTAATGCAGTACTTGGCACACAGTAGGAGCTTAACGACTGCTTGATGAATTGAACCAAAGTGCATATTAAACCACACACGCACATACCCACATGTGGATGTCCATATGCTCAAACCAACACTCGATTTAAAAGGAAAATCCTTCCCTCTCCTAGTCTGGTTGTGGCCCCAAACCCGCTTATGAACATTTCTATTCTAGTTCTTCTTTCCATTAAATGCCCGCCTCCATTTTCTCTTGGCGACAAAATTCTGTCTCTCATCACATTAAAGCCATCCAATTAAAAATATTACCATCAGAAACATCTGGGACTAATCTTCCTAAACCAGATCAGCTGAGCTACTTTCACTACTGCATGAGCTTGCTAAGGAGGATTTTGCTGGTGCTGGTGCATTTTTCTGTAGAAGAAGATTAAGGTAAGCGCACTTAAACGTGGAGCAAAATCTTCACTAACTGTTCTTGGTTCTCTTCCTCAAAACAGCTCTCTGGTTGATCCAAAGATTATAGATTCAGATCTGGTTCAAAGACTAGAAAGAGTCTTAGAATCTCCTGAATCTAACCCATATATTTTATTGATGAGGAAACTGAGGCACAAAGAAAGTGAATGACTTATACAGGGTCATGAAGCTAGTAAAGGGAAGGGAATAAGCATTTATTAAGCTCCTACTCTGTTCCAAGCCCTCTGCTAAATTATACAAATATCTCATTTGATCCTTACAATAAATAACCCTAAGAGGAAGATGCTATTAGGATACCCATTTTTATAACTGAGGCAAATAGAGATTAATGACATGTCAGGGTCATATAGTTAATAAGTATCTGCAGATGGTTTTTCTGATTCCAAGTTCAGCACCCTTTCTATGTGTGGCTTCCATTTTTTTTTTAATCTCTCTGTAACTAACTCCCAAATCGACACATACGGTATTCCAAAAGTCTTAGTTTTACTTTAAGCCATGAAAACTCCAATCTCTTCCCTAAGCCCCAAGCTTGTATTTCTGTCCCAATCTTGTAATTGTTGCTTTTGAGACATCTCTCAAGTTGGATGGCCCACCTGCATCTCAAACTCCCCAGCTCCCAAGCTGAGCTCATCCTCTTGCCCAGCTCAACCTGCTCCTTCTCCCAACTTCCTTATTTTTGTGATAGTTACTTCAGGATGAGGAGTTAAAAAAATCCACAGGGCCTGGTTATCCTTAACATTGTCTCCAGAGCAACCCCCCCTGCCTGCCATGAGCTCAGCCACAGCTGCATCTCTTCCCTATCCAGAATTGCCCAGCTGATACCTTCCTCCTGGCAGAGGCGCTCTCAGAACTCAGAGAAGCCGATCATTTCAGATTCAGTTTGTTTTGTCTATCTCTGGTGGTCACATAGTTTCTGAGCCAGCAGACTTCAGAGGGAATGGAAAAAACCACCACCTGGAACTATTGCTTCCAACCTGTTGGAGTGCTGATCTACGTGTGACATGCATTAAGAGCATATGGAAGGTCAAAACCCATATGTTAGAGCCATAGGGGAGCATTAGATTGGAAAAACAAATGGACACCCTTCTACCCTCTCCACTACTGAATCCTATTGCTAATTTAGGGAACTTCCTTTGTTTCAAACCCTGATTGAGGTCGACATCAGGAGGATGGCGTGTAGGGGGGGAGCTGCTGCCACACATCCCTATTTTATGGGCTTCTTTTTTTAATCTGAGAAGGTTTTGGTGAAACATAAGAGAAAAACCCTTTAGAAATGTAGGATCAAATCTAAGGGGAGGGCATAGGGGAAGGAGGGAAATTGGAATACAAAATTTTTCAAGGGCTAATGTTGAAGAATTGTCCACTCATATATTTTGAAAAATAAAAAGCTTTAATAAAAGAAAAGAAAAATAAGCACACAAAAAAGAAAAGTAGGCACATTGGTCCCTGTCTTGCTGCGTGAGCACTTTTTCAGGAACAAAAAAAAAGCAGCAAGCTCATAAAGTTGCTATGGATCTTCTCACAGGGAATGGAGCTATTGATGAATGAAGCTGACAATGTCCTTAAAAAATGGAAGTATTTACCCATCTCTACCTCTAACAGATAATAATAGCTAGTGACTATATGGAATATTGCAAAATTTCCCATATATTAATTCCTATCATCCTTACAGCAACCCTCTGCAGATCCCCATTTTACAGATGGGAAAACTGCTATCAAAGGTGATAAAGTGGTTGGACTAGGTCTCACAGTGAGTGTCTGAAGTGGGATTTGAACCTTGGTCTTCCACTATCAATTATGTCTCATTCAGTAAAAGAAGCCCCTTGAGAGCAAGGATTATTTCTTATCTTTGCATCTCCAAGGACTTACACACTGTGAGTTGAATTGAAATGAATTGCATTATTTTCCAAAAAAAAAAAAACAATGATTGTTAAGTCTCTAGCAAAACTGTATATCTTAATAGGCTAGATAAGTGATTAGATAAAGCCTGGAAATGTTGGCCAAGAAGAGGAAATGACAGTGAAAGATTTGATTGTATTTTGCACATTATGTAACTATATGCAAGGTGACCTATAAAATTTGGTGCTCTCTAGAAAGCTAAATAAAGGCCACTGACTTTGTTGCTGAAGGGTATTCATAATAAAGGTACAAATGAAAGAATTTCAAGTAAGACCAATAGGCAGGTCTCTAAGTTTCACCTATGTATTTTAGTCTTCAGCTGACTGTTAGCCAGGAGCATCATGGGACTTCACTGAGTTTTTTTGTCCTTCTCTTTGTTGAAGTTCTCAAGAGATTCAAGGGAATGTAAGCAACCAACAACTTGATAAAAAGTAAAAAAAAAAAAAAAGAATGTTCTAACTCTAAATCAGATAGTTGGCTGGGATCAGGATTTCAGAGAATAGCATTCTAAAGTCAAAAGAATGGTGCTCAATTAGATGGAGGGATTCTACTGGATTTAATGGATTCTTTGCTGGATTCTGGGCCTTGGGCTAAATGCAAAGAATAAGTTCACCATTTGCACCATCCTAGAAATGACTAAAACAGGTTAAATAGATGAAAATCAGCAGATAATGTCAAAGGGCAGCTCATCAAATACCACAGTGATGTTCAGAAGAAATAATGCGATACATACTGTTTTCAGAAGAAAAAATGTGATGCACAAAAGAGATCAGAGGCTCAGTGCTCCCAGAAATATGACTCCATAAAGAACAGCACAATGAATACTGGAGTATATTAGCAGCCATATAAACATGGAAGGTAGCATTTGTCGCATCTACATATGTGGAATAATGTGTATTTGTCCTTAGGGAAAAATCTTCTTATGACTAAATTTTCAATGGTATTTTATTAAATTTATATTGCTTAAAACTAGTATTTTATCCTTGCTTGTCTTAGCAAAATAAGTACATGACTGGAGTCACATGAATTATAGTTTTGAATGGATGCTATATTGAAATACAGTTATTGAAAATATTAAAAAAAAAAAAACAATTGTGTAGCTTTGGGGTTGAGAACCACTGGACAAAATGACCTCTGGGGAATATATACATAGAGAGAGGTCTTATATGTGTGTGTGTTTGTGTGTGTGTGTAGTATATATGTGTGTGTGTGTGTGTGTGTGCGTAATGTAGAATATTATAATAAAGCAAAGATTGGAATATATATGAGCTTATAAATGTAGATATTCCCACTAAGGAAGCAGAACAAAGCCTCTTCAAGCCTTTTTGTCCTATATTCCTCATTTTTCCCTTCACTGCTTCTTCCTATCCCATTTATAATCTTCTTTGATCTTACTCCTTAGGATTGTGCAAATAAATTCATTCTTAAATAGTATTGACTTACTTCCATTGAAAATAGTAATAGTCTTTGTCAATATCTGTTCCTTTATACATTTCCCAATTTATGGTGCCTGAAGTTTTCTTAGGATAGTTTCAAACTATCCAAAATAATTTGGAACTATTTTAATTGTGCAATATATTTTGTTCTTTCATTTTTGTTCTTTGCTCTAACAAGTCAAAGATCTGACTGTACACAAACAGCTAATTCGAAAATGACTCATACTGGTAATAAGCCATTTCCTATCTGTAGAGATATAATCAATTCTATTTTTGCATGGTTATTCAGGACTCATCATAGCTAGTATCTTTTACCTCTCTTTTAGAATAAAATATTAATGCCATAGAGTCATGAGACCTCTAATCTACAAGCCTAGGGTCTTTTTCATTTATTGATCCTGAACCATATTTTCTATATTTTATTTTTGCCTTCCTCACCCATGACTATTTTTGCATTAGAGTCACCAAGTATTAAAGTCTTATTTGGCAAAGGGAAGGGAATGCACAATCAAAAAATGGCAATGATATTAAAAACAAAAGTCATCAATAATGTATTTTAAGAGAGAGGACTACCAAAACAATACCAATATATTTAAAATAGATATTGATTTAATGTAAAAGGTCTTAGCAAATTTTTCACAGAATTTAACTACCTTTTCATCTTTTGCAACAAATAATCACCAAACATCCTATAAAGCCAATACAGAAAAAGTCATAATAATTATAGCTGTACCAACGTAGAAATGCCATCTCTAAGAAGTAGTGGGGGGGTCTCTTTATCAGAGGCTTTTCTCCCAGAAATTTCCAAATTATCAGTCCCAGATATCATAGTTCAAAACATTACTTGCTGGGGTATTCTAGAGCAGCATCTCCCTAATAATGTAGATTACACATACATTTTGCCATTTGAACTTCATGACAACCTTGTAAAGAAGATAATATAGATGTTATTGGGCCCATTTTACAGATGAAGAGAATGAAATTCAGTAAGACTCATGACCACACTGCTAGTAGGGCAGAATCTGATCTTCCTAATCTGAGACCAAGTCCAGCATTCTATGCTCCCTCAGGAATAATAGCAAAATTTTGCACAGCATTTTAAGTCTTATGAAGTTTCTTACATAATTATTTTTATTGACACCCATTTTATAAGTGAGAAAGCCAATATACAAAGAATTGCCAGGATCACACAATCAATAAGTGTCTGAGGCAGTATTTGAACTCATGCCTTCTTCACTTGAGGTCCAGCACTATATCTAGCAGTCTCACAACAACCTTCAGTAGATAAAAAGCCTAATCATATCCCAAAATATACATCTAACAACTAAGAGAAAGGGAGAAATGACTTCTAAAGTCCTCTCTAGGTATAAATCTCTGATCCTTTGTTTGAAAGATTTACTTGTACTGCATTTCTAAGTTATCCCTACTGCCATTATCTCTGCCACCATTTCCTCCTCTGATCTACAAATCCTATATACTTACCTAGTAGAATATATATTTTTGATTATTTTTAATATAGTCATTATTCCCTGAAGAAATATTTGAACTTGGTTATTTAACAAACATTTCTTGGAAATGTGAATTGATTTTAAAAAGAAGTTTACCAACAACTTTAAAGAATAAAGATCTCTTATGAACCCAATAATCAACCATGATTCCAAAGGACTTAGGATGAAGCAAACTACCTGCTCCCTGGAAGAAAGGTAATGAATTCAAAATGAGGAAGGAGAAAATTTGTGGATATGGACAATGTGGGAATTTGTTTCGCTTGGTTTATGTACATTTGTTCCAAGAGATTCCTTTTTTTAATGGGGAAATAAGGATGGGAGAAAGACAAAATAAATCCTTGTTAATTGAGAAAAAAAGAAAGTGAATTGAATGAGGTAAGAAAAGAGCCCTATTATTATGTGATCCTGGTTTTAAATTTTCAAACCAAAGTGGTAAAAGATTTCTCTGATGTAAATCTCCACCACTAATCAGAGATTGGCTTACCATGATTTTGAAAACAGGGTCATTTCTCTGCCCTTGAGCGTGTATTGGGGGGTGGGGGTGGAAAGGAAGCTTTCCAGCTGCTCACAAGGGAAGGCAATTTTGATGTAAGCTGACATTTTTCAGATGCCATCTCGCAAATATTAGATTTTAAAACCAAGTATCTGGCAGCGGCCCCACAAACTTAATCTGTGTGCCAACCTCAGTGCTAAGATAAAAGGAAATCAATGAGCCAGCAGATGCTAACTGCCACAAGAGGCCTTTTCTCCCAGACTAACCAGGGTGGTGAGGGGTCATGTACTATGAGAACCTCTCCTTAGAGG
Organism: Sminthopsis crassicaudata; assembly: GCF_048593235.1. Taxonomy (NCBI): domain Eukaryota; kingdom Metazoa; phylum Chordata; class Mammalia; order Dasyuromorphia; family Dasyuridae; genus Sminthopsis; species Sminthopsis crassicaudata. The sequence goes on from NC_133617.1 coordinate 728,291,381, forward strand.
CGTGCCTCCCATTAAGGGAATAAAGATAAAAGATGGCTTCTGCTTTTCACTGGGAAGGTCAGTTTCCCCTTTTTTTCTAGCCCGTTTTGAGCTTCATTCAATGAGAACAGCTTTTTTTCCTAGTCTTTTGTCCCCAGGAAGCAGCATGCATTCATGTCTTCCCACTGAACTAATTCTCCCACACTCAGGGACAGACCAGAGGCCTCCCGAGGAATCCATGCTTCAGTAATGGTCTGGGTTCTGTTATTTCCAACTCTATTTTTGCTATTGGGGGGATTAGGTAGCAAGGTTAATTAACAGTAAACAAATTATTCTTTAAAGTCTTAATTTGATGTACATGCTAACAGCAAGATTATACGATGATTAACTGTGATGGATGTGACTCTCTTCAACAATGAGATGATTCAGACCAGTTCCAATGGTCTTGTGATGGAGAGAACCATCTGCAGCCACAGAGAGGACTATAGGAACTATGTGGTTCACCACACAGCATTTTCATTCTTTTTGTTGTTGTTTGCTTACATCTTATTTTCTTTCTCATTTTTTTCCGGTCTGATTTGATTTTTCTTGTGCAGCAAGATAATTGTATAAATATGTATAAATATATTGGATTCAGCATGGATTTCTACCATGTTTAACTTAGATTAGATTACTTGCTATCTAGGGGGAAAGGAGAGAAAGGGTTAAGGTTGAAGAATTATTCATGTATATGTTATGAAAATAAAAAGCTTTAATTTAAAAAAAAAGAGGGAAGAAAGTCTTAATTTGAAAAATTGATGTTTTAAATGGGGAAGAGGAAAGATTTGGAGGGAAAAGAAAAGTGGTGTTTTCTCTGTTTAGAGAAAGTCCTCACCTATGGCTCCAAGAAGCTATAGCATGTGCACTTGGGTAAAACTGTATTGTCTTGGCAGATGGGCTAAATGAGGTTGAGAGTAACCGATGAGACACAAACTCATTAGTGAGTTAAGAGGATGTCTACTCCAAGCATGTGAAGATTTTTTTCCAATGGAACAGGCAGATAAGAACAATCCATTCCAATGGCCATGATGGAGACTAAATTAGCAGGTATTGTGGAGTTCTTAGAGCTTGGTCAGAAATCAAAGATCCCAAGATCATCCACAGCACTTGGGCCCTAAGTAGTCACCATGACTTTTATCTTACAACTGGACCTCAGTGACTCTGGAAAAGAGAGGGAGGCTGACAACTTGGTGCAACTCTGCCTTAAATCCAAATCACATGACAGTGGAGACAAAGACCATGATAAATATCACTGATCTTCTTCAAACAGGAAGGCTGAACAAGGGGAAGTACTTAGGGTGGCGGAGGTGGAGATGACCCTTTTGTGTTAATCTTGCAGAGTCCTGCCCACCCAGACAAA